>NC_089281.1:18902494-19202494 GCF_963678975.1 Dysidea avara
TCTATCATAAAAATTAACGACTATAGAAGTCCACCTTGGATGGTGGTCGATAAGCACAACATAAAAGTAAAGATTGTTTACTTCGAGGAAAAGTTCTCCCCAGATCAACTCAATTTGGCAGAGATCTGTATGTGGGCAATAAGGAATACGATTAGACAATACAATAGCTACTCCTCCACCATGGAAAATTCTACCAGGCTCTTTCCTTATAAAACATGTATGCCTCAATTCTGTACAGTCTGTTCTATTAAATTATATACTTTCCCATGACATCACAGGAAAGGATTCACAGTATGACATTATTACTCTGCCTAGTAAGATAACATTAACCACTAGGGCTGAGTAACACTGCCATTTAATTTTGGTATCACAATCGATACTAAACTAACTATAGGTGCTACATAACTGCCGTTATCATCATAATTGTTTAAAGTAACAGTTATTGTAACCATAGATAATAGACACCCCATACTGTTGTAACACATGCTTTGTAATGATGTTCACACCTCTCTACAGATATGGTTAACAAGGTAGGTGGACTTGAGCTGTAACAAGGAATCCTAGCCAATTATTAAATAACAAACAAATTTGTTTAATGTATAGACATAATGTTACAATAGTTATTAACAAAATTAATATCGTGATGTTGAGACTTTCAAAATTTTCTGACATCATTGCTAAAACGATATTATCGCTCAGCCATATTACCCACCTATTATGCTGAATAATTTATGTTCTCAATTGAAGTCAGTCCTTGGTCTACTGTAATTTGCTTTAAGAAATAAAAATTTTCATTTAAAATATTTTCATATGATTTACATGATTGTCTGCTCAATTAGAGTAATTCAATCTTATGTAAAAATTTTTGTGAAAGAGTTTTGTACAAGTTTTGCAAACGAAAATTATTTTACAAAGAGCAAAAGCAAATTACAGTATAACCATAGTCACTAATAATCTATGCAAAGATGAAAGCCGTGTAGTTTGAACATCACAGCAAGATTTGATACAACACTTCATGTGTGACGTTATCACATTATTGTTGTTGAGTTGAGTTTCCATTGTAAGTGTTTTGGTCATCATCATCATCATCTTCTTGTCTGAAGGATGTCACATTTCCCCTCTTCCTCCATGAGTTATCAGACCTACCATAGACATTTTGTCATAACATTACAAGACATATGTGTACTCCTGGAAGGCATTCGTAACTGAGGCCAAAATATTTCCCATCTCACACGGAAGATTCCCTAATAACTGGATTTCAAGGATTGTCATGGCTGCTAGTAAACCCACTAACAAAATACCTCCCAACTAAAGGCTAGGCATTTTTATGTGTTACCAAACTACCTGGGAGGAGGCTGACTTAGTGTGGAATTGTTGGATGATCCAAACACAGCACCTGTCAATCGCTGTAGTGGTCTTACTACTACTAGCATAAGTAACTGCATAAGCAGCTGAAGTATCCAGGACAGTAAATGAAAAGGACTTGATCCTTTCTGCAAGTAAACAAACATGTTGTCATAGGATATACACTCTAGGGAACTGACTTACTGTTTGGTGTTTCACTATTAGTATAGCACTTGGTGTTAACTGTAACTCATTCAATGACTTAACTTCATCCTCCACCTTGTATGTGTAAGCAGGATAACCTTTCTCCAGTATGATAGTATCCAGTGGCATACCAAACTCCTAATAGAACAGTCATGCTTAAGGTACTGTAAACTGTGACCGGATCTGGTTTGTGCAAGCCTAATTTTACAGAAGAATGTAAAAGTACTGTGAAAAATTTCCATTAAATACCATAATAGCACAAATATTTGACGAGGTAAAATTTTAACAAGCATTTTGATGAGGAAAATTTTGACGAAATGGTTCAATATTGTATTGACAAATACACTAAATGCAAAAGTTTAAGAGGGAAAATTTTGATGAATTGCAATGCAAATTGTCAAATTTGTCAAAAAAGTTCTCCCATTAAACTTTTGCCAAGAGTACATAATAAAATAGGGAGGGAGAGTGTCTAACTAGGACACCTTCAACCAGAATCACTGTGTATTATAGACAATCCACACATTGGTAGAGCAAAAACTTTACATTATTCAACACTTATCAAAAGCACTCAATACCTATCAACAGATCTCTATCATCAGTTAAAGTGTTAATTTGTTCAAAGATCATTGTCTGTTCAATAATACTTAGTGATTTTGTACAGGCTGTATTGGCAGTTGGACACTCTCCCTCCCTATTTTTATTATGTGCTCTTGCTTTTGCGCATACAGTAACTGTAATCATCTCAGCAAAAAACTGCCTAGTTCGCACAAGCATGCATTTTGAGAAAACAAAATATTTTTAAAAATTGCAAAATCATGCACGCTACAGTACAAACAAAAAAATGCAAGTTTTTATCATGTTATTACTCCGAGTCAGAGAAGAAAGACTCATATCGATTAAAACTATACAGCATCTTATTCACCTGCTCATGTATAGAGATTGTGGTTCATTTCTGTAGCCTCAAAGGTATACAAGTCACATGCATTTGTTTGCGATAAGATAGATGTAAGCAAAATTGTCATTTCTCCAGTAAAACCACCTTCATGTGCATATGTGCAAGTTAATACCAAACTACTCACCACAATAGGCCGAAACTTCAGAGCCTGGAATTATTGTCTGGCATTGCCGTTTTACATTTTCCAACCATTTCTGGCTAATGTCTGAACACTTTTAGAAAGTATTATTGAGTATGTCCGACCACCAAAACAGCATTTGTCAGATCATTTTCAAAACATAATTTCAAGCCATGAAACTTTGGTGATCCATTCCTTGGACGTTAGAGATAATACTGAGAAAAAAATGGAAGTTGTGTGAACTAGACGGGTTTTTGCTAAGACAGTCACATTTGAGAATTTGTTTTGCAATGAAAGAAGATGCCAATGGCAAAAACTTTGGCATAATGACAAGAAGTTTAAAAATATTCGTATTAGTGCCGGTGCTCCCAAAGAGACACAAGTTATCAGCAATAGTTTACCTTGTGATGAAGTAAATAAATAACAGAATGTAATTTGAAAATGTGTGAACATGTGGGGTTCTGGTCAAAACCCAACTACAACAGGACAGGGATACAAAAACAGTGGAGGAGATGAGATGATTATTTTTCACATACCTCTGCAGCACACCCCTTCACTACAGCTAATGTATCAGTTGGCTGGAACTGTTTGATCAACCTTCTGTCACTGTTAAACACCCTCAGTTGTAGTCTACAAACACTGAAACAGCAATGACATCACTTCTCTATTATATGCTACCTATGAAATAACTGACTTGGTAGTAGTAGACGATGGTCTCTGCTCCACTGTCCTCCTCACTACTTTTCCTATAGAATCATAAATTTTTCTCAAATCTTCTCCTCAACAAAAACTTATAAGTGTATCAAAATATTGGTTTCTAACTTGTACCAAAGTAGGTAAGCGGTAGGGGTGTGTGAAATCAGGATTTTGATTTCGATATGATATCAGTAGATAATCAGTAAAATATCGCGATATCAATTCGATTTCAATCATTAATTAAATAGGGTAGGAAGATTAATTGCGTGGGTGACCAATATTTGTAAATACGCTTTAAATACAATAGATTCACTAAAACCATTACATAGCACTACTAACAAACCTAGAAAACTGGTAGGAAAGCTTTCAAAGTGGCTAAATTGCACAGAACTGACCTTCATTTCTAGCACGATTGCACAATCACAGACCAAAATACTGCAATTTTTCGACATATCGACCAATCAATAAAATATCGAGATCAACATGTGCAATATCGAATTTGATATGATAAAAATATAGAAAACATATCACAATATTGAATTTCAATATATCGCATACCTCTAGTAAGCGGCTAGTAAACAAAATAATTACTGTAGATGATAGCCACACAACTCAGATGCAACCTTCTCGCTTTGTCTAACTAGTTACTAGCAAAAAAGTTGCTTATAATGGATACATTCAGCTAAACAAATGATAAGGAAAATGTTGATGACACATACACTAGCAGTGGCCTAATACTAAGGATTTTAACTTAAGAAATGTAAAACAAGCCACTAACTGCTCGTCAATTTCATAAATAAATTCTTTGGTAGCCATTGTTGTGTCTATAGCCATAATACAAGGCAACTGCTTAATTCAGGTGACAGTTTCACTGCATATCAAAAATGGCAGTCAACCAATGACACTGATCACTAATACAAGCAACAATACCTATGTAGCCATTTCTTGGTCACCATTTTTGATATGATTTCTTTTAAAAACTAGACAGTTTAGGTCTCGCATATTGTTACTGGTGATACACATAGATACAGTACAATACTCAACTACACTAGTAATCTGTTATGGTGACCTGTAGTAGCAGTAGCAGTCTTGGCTGGAGGTGTAGGATTGCTAACAACTTGTTGCTGTGGTCTCCTTACATGGGTCACCTGCACATTACACAGTAACGATCAAGACACATGGTATAGTGTGTTGTGCAACTAAGAAAGCTGGTGTGCCAGATAGACAGGAAGAAAGAAAAGGAGTTTTTAGGCATGCATAGTCATTGAAAGCACACAATTTTTGCATTATAGCTGCCCATCGCTCTTGGCATTTCACTTTTAACTATGCTTTCGTAAAACACAAGTCCTCCTAATTTCTTTAATTTTCCTAGGGACCTAATTTTTCTGCTTTTTGCTAGAACTATGTGATACCACCTTAAGTTTGCATATCATGACTTAAGGTATCACAATATACTTTAGGTAACAATACTACACATTTAGTGACCTACATGAGATAACCAAGCTATAACGTTCAGATAAAATTTGACCTTTTCATAATTTAGTACATGAAGATGCAACCTATGTACGGTACTGCTCAAATGTAACGTCATCTTGTGAGAGTGATTTAAAAACTCGCTAATTGAAGGGCGTAGCACCCGTTTCACTTGCAAGTATTCATCACATTTCATTTGGTATGAATAATTGTGAGCGAAATGGGTGCCACGCCCTTTAATTAGTGAGTTTTTAATTGCTCACTCTCTCACGAGACAACTTTACATTTAAGCGGTACTGTATCATATATAGTAGAGGTGTGCAATATATAGAAATATTATCGATATTGTGATAGGTTTTCTATATTTTTATTGTATCAAATTCAATATTTCAAATGTTGATCTCGATATTTTATCGATTGATCAATGATATATCTAGAAATTACAGTATTTTGGTCTGTGATTGTGCAATCGTACTAGAAATGAAGGTCACAGTTCTGTACAATTTAGCCACTTTGACAGCTTTCCTACCAGTTTCCTAGGCTTGTTAGTAGTGCTATGTAATGGTTTTAGTGAACCTATTGTATTTAAAGGATATTTACAAATATCGGCCACCCATGCAATTAATCTGCCCACCCTATTTAATTAGTGATTGAAATCGAATTGATATCATGAAACTTTACTGATTATCTACTGATATCATATCGATATCAAAGTCCTGATATCACACACCACTAATATATAGGATCCTATGAAATACGTTTGACTCGAATCAATTGCAAGACCAATATCCATGATACCAAATCTTAGAGGAGTAGAGTATTGCCACTTGGTATCACAATACCAGGTAGTATCAACAGTATCGCACAGCTCTACTTTTTGCACACCTTACAAAAACCAGTATAAAACACAAATGTGCAACTCTTGACATCTATTTTGTCATGTCTTCAAAGTAAACCGCCTAAGGGAAGACTTTAAAGTATAGGTTAACCATCATAGCTCAACCATTGATCACCATAATCATTAATATTTGTAGATAAGAAGAAATTTTATTACAATAGCAAGCCCCTAATCCAGTGTATGTGGTATTTAAAACACAATAAAAAGTAAAGTATGTAGAGCTGAGTAATAGTATCAATAGTGCGATATATATCGTAATAGTAAATCACTATCGTTATCGTGATAGTAGGGATATCACTATCGTGATAGTTATGATAAGCTCAGATCTGCATTAAAATGGTATTAACAACCCTTTTATACTGTTTTACAGTTGGTATTACCAGCTTTCTTACAAAGGAGTGGCCTGTAAAAGCTATACCAAAAGTCCATATTCATCGACCGCCCACGTAGTTAATTAGCAAATGTCCTGTGCATGCAAAATAACTTTCTATATGACCACAAATCATAGCTACTGTATAGAACTAAGACTTTAAGAGTAAAGTGGTTCATAAACTATCAGGATAGTATTCACTATCACGATATTTAATGAGTAACTATCGTGATAGTAAAATTTTTACTATTGCTCAGCACTAAAAGTATTACCTATAGGCCACAAACATCATGGTACCCACCTGATCTCTCTGAGGTCTATTTCTGTTGCTAGAAAAGAGCAGATTACATTATTAACGATAGATTCAAAATAGCGCACATGTGCAATTTACTTAAACAACAAGTACGTATACGAAAAAATTAGAAATTTTAAATTAGAGTAGGGACAGTGTATAGTACTGCAATAAAAAGTACTGAAACAAGCTGGATCAGAGTAGTACGTAATGTCCAATACTGTAACACAATAAGAAGTGAATATCCCTACTGATTCCTAATTTTTTCTTATCATACACTACAATAGTAGTGTATAGTAGGGACCACAAAGGAGAAGGCATGGCCCACGAAATAATATCACCCAAAAAACAGCCTCAATTTCCCCTAACGATGATCAGGCAGCATTGGTTATGTTACGTGACAGGATTCGGCGTGGCACGAAGGATACACACTAACATCCACAGTAGACAAACTCAGCGGTTTACTCTTATTACAGCCCCCTCCACGCATGCGCACCATACCATAACACTCCCCCCCTACAAAACTACCCCTACACACAACAAAGGTATACGCACACACATGTGGGTATAAAAATTAAAGTTGTCTAAAAATTACATGATAAAAGACCTAAATACACCAGCAAGGTATGGAAAAGGTTAATAACTAAGTGAAATGCACAAGTCAATCAGTCACCGGTATTTGTGATGCTTATGTCAGGGTGGTGACCATGAATAAGACCTCCTTCGAGAGTATCTGTGATCTCGTCCTCCTCTGTCATAACAATTCCGATCATGAATACGGCAGTCATATCGATCATAACCACGTATGCTATTCTTGTCCTTGTGTCCTCTAGACCATTCCACAACTATCCTAGTACCCATGATCTCTCTGCCATTCTCCAGATGTATTGCATCCTCAGCATCTCTTCTGTTTTCAAACTCAACAAAACCATAAGCTAGTCGTATTCCTTGTTTCACTTCACAACGTGTCAGTTTTCCATATAGGGAAAGAAAATGTCTTCCAAGTCCCTACTGCAAATGTGTTTGGGTAACCGCCCTATGAAAATTTGGTTGTCCACCATTTTCTTTCCTGGCAAACATCTAACGCGCCCGATCTGCTCTCTACTGAGATCCTGCTGTGAATTACTGTTACTGACCCTATACACCTTCATTGGGACTTGCTCTGCTGCAACAGTTGGCGACACTGAGTTTTGTGGCACATTGGAAATACATGCCACTTGTCCTCCAGCTAAGTCATTACCAAGTATGAGACTCACACCCTGGACTGGTAAGGAAGGTCTCACTCCGACAACTACAGCTCCAGTCACTAGACCACACTTCAAGTGAACCTTATGAAGTGGTACACGAAAAGTTCCTAACTCTGCTCCTTGTAGTAACACAGTCATTCCCGTGTCCAAATGGGAACTGAAAGGAAGGGCACCCTCTAATATCAGAGACTGCGTCGCACCAGTATCTCTGAGAATGGTGATTGGAGATTCCACTTGTGAGCCAACAAAGGAGACACTACCACATGAAATAAATGAAGTGTATTCATCTGGCAACTTACTTGTCTTCTTATGGTCTGTCTGAAAACTTGGGGAAACAATGAGATCAGGCTTTTCAGACCTCTCGTTCTTTCTTGGTAAGGCTTGACACTCTGACATTATGTGACCCTTCTTCCTGCAATAAAAGCATGTTGGTCCAGCAGGTAGGTGGTTGCTACTGTAGTTCCCTGATGGGCCTCCACCCGTAAAGCTACTGGTGATAAGAGCACCCAGCTGACCACCTTTAGCTAATTCAAGTGTTATATCTGCTGAGTTACCATCACAGGGATGGGGCTTTCCAAAGGAAGTGGTATGTGTCAAGGAGTAGTCCTCAGTATAAACTGCTGCTTCATGTAAATTGTCTACCTTCTGTTCATCCAGATAGGTCCGAATATCACTAGGAAGGCAGTTTTTGAACTCCTCCATCATCAACAGTTGTCTGAGCTGGTTAAAGTCTCCATCAACTCCTTTAGAGGTACACCAGCGGTCAAACAAAGTTTCCTTTGCCCATGCAAACTCGTCTTCTGGGTGGCTCGGAGCCTCTGTCGGTAGGCCTCAGGAACAAGCTCATAGGCCTTGAGAATAGAGCGTTTCACTGTGTCATAGTCAGAACTCTGTTCTATCGATAGGGCTGAATAGGCTTCCCGGGCTTTACCTAACAGAGAGCTCTGAAGGAGTAGTGTCCAAACTTGTTTAGGCCATGACAGACTTGACGCAACTTTCTCAAAATGCAAGAAATACTTATCCACCTCTGTCTCCTGGAAGGGTGGAACAAACCGTACTTGCTTAGTCACATCAAATTCAGCCTGTCGACTGGTACGAGGTACAGGTGGAGCTGTAGAAGCTGCTGCAATTTCGAGTTCCTTAAGTTTCAACTGCAGAGCAAGCTCCTGCTCTCGTAATTCCATCTTCAACTGGGCTTCACGCTCCTTCTCCTTGTCTTGCAGTTCTAGCCTCTTCAGTTCGATAGTATCAGTGGTTGATGGTATTTCATCTTCAGACACGATCTCTTCCTCAACTAAATACTCTATGATCAATGTTCGAATTTCACCCTTTTTCATAGCTTGAGTGGCTTCCAACTTGTAGTGTTGAGCAAGGGAGAGCAGCTCCACCTTCTTTAAAGGATTTAAGGACAATAGACTGGGCGATTTTACAAAAGAGTCTACTGAGAACGACATAATTACCCACTCCACAACAATGTAATAGGAACGATGAGAGTAACAACGATGAGAATGATTTGTCTGACTACAAATTTGTAATTCCAAATAATGCACACTGGCACCGATAACAACAAATCCTGCCTAGTCGAAACACACGAACAACAACACCAACTGTACAACTATTCACACCTGTTGAGGTACCACTCGCCCGGTACTAAAGATTAAAAACTTGTGGTTAGAATCGGACAGGGTGAACACGAGGGAGCAGTGAAAGTAGAAAACAAATGTCTCCGCGACCAAAATCTTTAAACAACTTGTCTTCTGGTGCTCCCGGACAAGCCCCCAATTTGTTACGTGACAGGATTCGGCGTGGCACGAAGGATACACACTAACATCCACAGTAGACAAACTCAGCGGTTTACTCTTATTACAGCCCCCTCCACGCATACGCACCATACCATAACAGTTAGGTGAAACTAAGCCCAAACAAGCTTTCAGATCGACCCGAAACGCTTTCAACAAGTTGCTACGGAATTTTAAAAATAATTTATTTAACGGAATTTTCTACTGACTGAGTAAGTAAGTAACTGACTGACTGATGCCTTCAGACAAGCGTAACTCGATAACGACTACATCTACGGGCTTGACTTTTTCGTTGTTCGACGTCGCTTCATCCCGACAGGTGCCTTTTGGCATACCGTAGTACGTACAATGCATTCTTCATGGACTTACTAGTGTCCTCCTTTGTGGCCCATTCATCTTTGCTGACAGCGAAAAGTGTCAATTTGGTGATAGCACGTGATGGCTTCCCTTCACGTAATGAAAATCATCCATATTTTTCATAGCGGCTATTTTGATAACAGAGGTGCTTGTCAAATAGTTCTTGATTCGTACTGCTGTGTAATGGGTTGAACACAGCCAACAATGAAGCGTAATGGATACTTCACTTTTTATACGATAATTGATATAACTGGGGCGGGCGGCATCATTTCTTTTGCAATGCATCTCAGTGTGCAGAGGTGCTTTTCGAACAGTTCTTGATTCGAAAATGCTGCGTAATGGGTTGAATATAGCTGACAACGAAGCGTAATGGATACTTCACTTTTCAGACAATAATTGTTTTTTTGTAATATGATCAGCTGTGTTTTTACACACACGAACACATTAAACAGATACAAAATAAAATAAACACATTAAACAGATGAGTCAAGCTGAACCTCTGCCAGGCGCAGTCCAGCAGAGGTAGTGGGACGCTCCACATGTACAGGTCTTATGGTCCTACTGCCCCGGAAATAGCCAGGATGGCAGAACGGAGTAAAAAAAAAGAGATGGAACATCGCATTAGTGAAAGTGTCTTGGTATAGGGTGTGCCATGTTTCTTAGAGAGTAAATTCAGACGATAATTGTGGCGCGCGGCACCATTTCAGATGCGGTATGTGTGGGTTCACCAGTCATATTAATTATTTACAAAAAAAAGTTAACAAACAAGTACACAGAAAAATTTGGAATTTTCTGTGTACTTGTACTTGTTAGGTTTTTTTTTTGCAAACTCATGACCACTAAATAGCCTGCTTTTTACAAAACCAGTCACAATATTTTAAGAGTTAATCATAGCACTATTATACTAAATTACAACTCATACAATAACAAATGATCAGTGGGCGTGGTTCTACATAAGCCTGCAGACAATAATGGATGTGGATTCGTGCATACCTACAGACTGATGAATGGGCGTGGCTACCATATGTCTACAGACAGTAATTTACGTAAGTGGGCATGGCTCACGAAAGAAGCAGGGTTATGCTATGACGTGTAGTAACACGTCCACATTTAATTTAAAACGTGGGGTCAGACCCAATAATCTGTAAAGCAGGACCTGGATGACCTGACTCGGTTTAACATTGTTACTAAATAAACTATATTTATTGACTTACACATTGCTATATAGTTCGCTGCAAGTTGCTCTCATTGATCAATATCAACAGCGAGTCACGTAGAGTGTGTTCAAATAGTTTGGTGCAACCTGGTGACCACACGTATTCAAATAGTTTGATGTAATATATACTGGTAAATGGAAGCCGTACTGTAGTCTATTAACACTCAGTGGTAGAACCTTGACTGATGGCCATGGTAAAGAAGGATAAAAGGTAAGACAATAGCGTAAGCATTGTATGTTTATCAATATACCAAAAGTTTTTTCTTAAACAAGCTAGAAGCGTTTCTGCGAAAGAATTAGGGCTGTAGCTGTAGCCAGTTTTCCACTATGCTTGACTGAAGGCATTAGGCAGGCAGGCAGGCAGGCAGGCAGGCAGGCAGGCAGGCAGGCAGGCAGGCAGGCAGGCAGGCAGGCAGGCAGGCAGGCAGGCAGGCAGGCAGGCAGGCAGGCAGGCAGGCAGGCAGGCAGGCAGGCAGGCAGTAGAAAATTCTGTTGACTAAATTTAAAAACAATTCTGTAGCAACTTGCCGGAAACGTTTCGGGTCGTTCTTAAGACACTTTTGGACTTGGTTTTACCCAACCAATACTGTCATGTCGTTGTGAGAAAAAATTGTGGCAGGGTTTTGGGCTATATTATATCACGGATTGCCCCCACACCTTCAATGTCCCTGCTACACAGTACTATTGTACTATATGATGGGTATCACTCTGGAATCACAAAGAAGAAACTAAATCTGGGCTTTACATACACATACATATAATAGCATGTGACCATATAATAGAAAGTGTTCTCAAGGCCTATATCACAGGCTAACAGCTCCAACACAAGTGCACCCTTTAGAGGAAAACAAATGAGCTACAGATCAACACACAATTTCCTAACCACAATTAATATGAGTTAGTCTGGATACCCTGCAGGAAGATATACGACCTGCATCCATGAGTCTCCTAGCCTCACCCAGGACCAGCTTCCCTTATTATAATCAAGACAGTGTTTATTTACTCACATGGCTTCAATACAGTATAATAGTAAAAGCACATCCAAATGCTTCACATGCATACATACGTACATACGTACATACGTACATACTTACGTACATACGTACATACATACATATACAACTTTAGCATGGGTGTTCAAAGGCGCCGTTCGGTGTTTAACTCGCATGTTGCCCGGGCAATATCATGGGAAAGCGGTTTGCCAATGACTTTGATACCCAGCCAGTTCAAAGAATTGATGCGCTTTGACTCATTATATTGAGCGACATAGAGCTTTGTATTGTGGGACTCGTTTTTGTAGTAGTTGCTAAGCTTAGCACATTTGTTAAGATAGGGTAGTTGGTTGTTACTAAAGGTTAATGAAGGCATAAAATAATCGTTTGGGCGATTGTGGATGCGTATTTCTAACAGACCACGGAACAGCAAAGCTACTACTGCTACGTTGAAATAGGCCAGTAACTTACAGTCCCAAGTACTTAACGTAATATAATAACTTACTTACTGTCCCAATAGCGAAGTTAGTTGGCTTAACTTAGTACAAAAATGATAACAATATAAACTCCATCCCACAATCGTAAGTTTTCTAACATTGTGTGTTGAAGCATAGTAACGTATTAATGACGTTTTAACGTATGGACAACGTTTTGATGGCTATTAGCCCACGCTATTAAGGTGGCGGTAACCGCAAAATTATTAATCGATACATGGATTTATAAAATTCATAAAACACAGAATAAAGAGTGCACGAAGTTATATGCCGTATCATGTTTTAGCACGACCATTACACTGTTGCCATAAGAAATTTCACACTGCTAAAACACGTGGAAATGCGGATACAGAGCAATTCAGGAACCCCTTTTATAATCATCTTCACGTCAATTTACTCGCAGCCTTATACCAAGACGGATCAAACGATGGGTTATTCAGGTTTTCCCAGGCAATGCCTAGGGCGTAATGAGTTTACCATAGTAATAGCGTAAGCAGACATCATTCTATTTATATAGTTTCCTTGTGCCAAGCGTCCACAACTATGAAAAGTGGACGGTAGTGCCAGGATTACGTACACGGAAATTTTTTTTCGGGTATTGCGCCCTTCGCCCACCTTTGTTGCACAACTGCATCTTGTTATACAAGGATTTAAAGCTAGTATACTAGAAAAATTTGACGTAGAAAAGCCGTCTTCACCATTTAGGATACCATACTAAAACCACAAATTACCCTTGCCGCCAAAATTTCGCGCAAAGGATACGAATCCCCTTAAACTAAGTTTCTATACTACTCTACTTACTTTTGTGAATGTCTTCTTTACTACTACATATTAAACAACGATGAATTTCTTCTTACAACAAAGCCACGCGCTTTAACACGCAACGTAGCCATATTATTATTACGTAAGTGTAATCGCGTGATCTAATAAAGCAAATTCTTGTGGTAATATTATGGCTTCACTTCATAAGGCTTCCCATTAGATGGGTTTCCGGTATACCGCCACCTTAAAAACCACGATCGATCTTCAGATGCTACTGTATAAAACAAATGGGATGAGTTCTCGTTAGTTCTTTCACCTATTAGGTGAGTGCGCCCCAAGTGATATATATCACTTGTACCATGGCTGCTTGGGATTTTTCTGACATATACACCCGCAGCCCTCTGTCCTGCGGCCCTCGGGCTTTGGGTATATATATATCAGCAAAATCCCTCGCAGCCATGGTATAACTATTACATACATACATACATACATACATACATACATACATACATACATACATACATACATACATACATACATACATACATACATACATACATACATACATACATACATACATACATACATACATACATACATACACTGACATACTTTGTATTTACATAGGCCAAGCGAGATGAACTCCAGGAGGGTGGCGGATAGATGACAGACAATAGCAAAAACCTCTGTCAACTAACGCGAGGGAGCCCTGACCCTGCCTGGTTTACAAAACATGGACAGGGATAGGAGCTCATTAACTATATCATCATCAAGCACCGTGTTACTAGACCTCCACTTGGAGGCTGGCAACACACACACACACACACAACACACACACACACACACACACACACACACACACACACACACACACACACACACACACACACACACACCTGTGTGTGCGCACTCATAACAAACAGCAAAGCCTCCAGCAGCCATACAAAACAAAGCTACTGCCACCTAGCTAACTAGCACTGGAATGTCTCTGCACCACTCAGACATTTAAGTCTGGTGCAGGCAATCCTCAGGATAGGAACCAGAAGTTTTACAGTAACCTAAACATCACTACGCAAAACAAAGACAGTTGGATATTTATTTCCCCAGTTAACACCAGGTAGCCATTGATGCCACAGCTGGGTGGGCTGCTTCCTTAGTTGACACCAGGCCACCTGATCGCCTAAGAGGGAAGGAGTGAGGGGAAGCTAAGCTAGGGACATCTAATGTGGCAACTGGTTGATACAACTAGTACTGCAGTGTGAACTAGTACTGAAACAAACTCAGCATGAGGAGCATGCTTTGTCTAGGGGGGTCTGGGAGCATTTCTGAGATCGAATTTGACAACAATATTGACTGAGCCATTATACAGCTGGGTAGACTGGAGCAATGTGAGTCAAGTTTCTTGCTCAAGGAAAACAACTTGGGCATTGATCCTGGAACATTACACTAAACACACACACACACACACACACACACACACACACAAAGATTACAATACCAACACACACTCACAGTGAGGGTGATGTCCTAATTCTCTTGGTATTATCTGGTTTAGTAGGAGTTATACGTTGAGAACTCCGCCTTGCTAGTGGACTAGTCCCTCCACTTCTGTGCAACTATGGTAACATTACTTCTAAGATGACATCATATGACACCACATGCTCACCTCAATGGATCTGGTGATCTTCTTTGTTAACTCATTAGTAGTGACATTCTTACTACCATATATGATATCCAGTGGTATCCCATGGTGACCAATAATGAACACTGATGGCAGCAGTACCACAGGATCTGAACCATCCTCAGTTAAGGTCATATCAGTTACAACAACAATACAGCATTACCTAGGTTATCATTTGACAGCCAATGTTCAATATATTGGATGCCAACAAAGTGATTTGTATAAACTCTTATAACTTAACATTAAAAGAATTCAGTAACACCACATTACTTACTATGAATTTCCTGATAAAATGGTACTGTACCTAGCATTGCTTCATTCCAATAACACCTCTACTACTACTACTAGGTCTGAGCTTTTAATAATCAAACCATGTAACGTCGTTGGCCATAAAGGCACCAGTTAGTTGAAAATTCATTTAAATGATTAAAACTATTAGAAAACTTACGAACAGCATTTTGAAGGCACATTCAAACCTGTTGTGTCAAATTGTTATGAAAACAATATGAGGATGACTTCTAAACCTTTGAATTATGTTTTGGTAGCACAACACAAATTTTGTGATTCTACTACCACAATTATTAATACACACTCCTTAATAAAATGGACAATCCCTTTGCCTTTAATATGATGGTCTAGGACATACCTGCAAGAACTTGACAAACAAGTTACATGCACATTTACAGTGGAATACATGCATTGGGTAAAACACATGCAAACGTTCAAATCATTTGGACACCTGTTTTTGAAGAAAGATTAAATCATATTTTAACTTTACGATCTTGAGTAACTCATCCAAAACTAGAAATGGCCTTTGAGTATTTCACTCTTTGCAGTGGTAAGTGTATGTTCTATTAGAGTGGTTGAAGGAATTCTGTCTATAAATGGATGGGAACTCATCCTAACAAATCCAGTTGTCTTATTATCGAAACAACACACACATGTTTGGATAACCCCATCAGTGATGGGGCCCCCTCAAACTAAAAAAAGTTTTTTTTTATATATATATATATATATATATATAAAAGAACAAGATCAAGATACTCTTATCGAACAGTCAGTCAAATACACTAATAGAACAGCCACCGCATGTAGCATTAAGAAATCCTCTATAGTTGCTGAGTGTATGCGATCTGCAGTACCATCCTGTGGGTACAATTAAGGTTACGGGATACTATAAACCCACATGTACACTATCAATCATTTTTCATGATATAGGGTTTTGATTTTTCTTAATGCATTGTTAACAAATATTTATACATTCTTAACTTCTCATTGGAATTCAAATGTTGTTATGGAAACATGAGTTGTCCCCATGCCAATTAGTGAAAACTGTGAACCAACAAAATCAGACCAATGAAGAACCATGAGAACTCACTAACAATTCTAAGGTTTGGAGAACATCACTTGTAAGGGACTGACAAGAGGATTTGTGAATAATGTGTATAGTTGCTGAAATATGGCTACAATATGGTCTAAAGCAAGACACTGTGATCACAAAATTAATTTTTAAATACATATCACAAGCACTAGAAAGATTGTTTCTAACAAATGGCTCCATCAAGCCCTAGACAAGAAGCCAAACCAGTAATCTGTTTATACAAAATGTTAACAACTTGTCCAGTTGCTAAGTGTGTTGTATCTATGTTATCTTGTACTGTTACGTGAGTTTTCTTGTACCTTGTAACTGTCCAATCAGCACGCTATTATTCTCCCAACAATTTCAGCCTGTTACCAGCTGATATACAACACAACAACACCAATTTTGTTTGACAGTCGCTCACTATCCCATAACCTTAACCACTGATACCCAGCTAGGGATTTTGCAGATAAAATGCACATGCTCCTTTGTATGCCATTCTACAGTATACAACAGTTGGCTCATAGCTAACTGAACTACTTATAACTGTCACTGATCCTTACAACTCTTGATCACTTATTACATACTTGTGCATAAAATTGCTCTAAATCAAAAATTTCAGACCTGAAACATATGAAGTACCTGTAGCTTCTGTGCCCCCCAGACCCCTTACTCCATATGTCTACTACCTTGGTGCCCCTCCTTACCAAGCCTTGGATCCACCCCTGCCCATAATACCACTACGTTGTCAGTATTAAGAGAGACAAGATGCACATTATGTCATGCTGTAACTACACTACACCATTGTAGTCTGGCAGCACCGCCTTTGCTATAAGAGTAAGGGTCAAGGGCGTAGACAGGGGGGTTCGGATGGTTCAGATGAATCCCCCTTCAGAGTCACATCACATTAATGCTTAACCATTGCAAAACATATCTATTGCATCACATGATCAATTGCACACGTGATGCATGGTTGAAATGGCGCGAGTCAAATGGCAAAGGACTGTTCAATGGTCAGTTGAGACATATTATGAGACAGCAGCTGCTAAACTTGAGTGGTTGTGTGTTAGGTTAGCACAAACTGTGAATTGTTGATGTATATTTACTTGATGTATGATTTGTTTACTTGTTACATGTTGTGGGCACGTGATGTCTCGAACATATTGGAGTGCAAGCCAAGTCTGAAGTTATTGACTATCAACAGGAGGACCAGCTGAGAATATTGTATAGCTGGAAAGAAGTATTGCCAACTAAGGGACTCGAGTGTGGAGGGCTTCCGGCGTGTGCTAGGAAATTGAAGTTATAGTTATCAGTATGCCGTCTAGAAGTGAAGATTAGTTAGTTTTACAATAGGTTTATAGTTTCTATAAGCTGCATAAACAGTAGTGTGTAGGTTTTAGCTAGTTAGATACACAAACAGCACCTTTTAATGTCACTGCCTAAGGGCACATTTTGTGCATGCATCATTTTCGTCCAAACATGGTCTAGGGGAAGCACCCAGGCCTTCCCCTTAAGACATTTCACTTTAAATCTGAACTCCCTTCAAAAAAATCCTGGCTACACCTCTGAGGGTCTGGTGACTATAGTATATGTACTTGTCCTACTACCATTATAGTGGTACATGTAGTGCCAATCAAATCACAGTATCCAGTTTAAATAAGTATTCGTGACGTAATACGTCATGAATAACATGATAACTATGGCTACTGAATTTGGAATAGTTGGAAAGCAGCTGATACTCTCCGAGCAAGACTCCGAGATACACATACATAGAATAGCATGAAGTTTCGTACTTTTTTTTTCGCTGAGTTTACAACAGCCCGAACAGGTAATTTATTATGTCATGCACAATTTGAAACCACATTTGAATCATGGTTGCACAAGTAGCGTATACTACAGTCACCAGACCCTACTCTATGCTAAAGGGTGGGCACTGTTAGTGACTTTACACAGTCTTCCTGATCATAGGAAAAAACATGTATATAAGATAAAACTTGCCAAGTAATGGATTTGCCTGTTAATATATGTAAGTTATACAACTCTGTACAATATTGACATCGTAATGTATAGCAATCACATATTATGATTGCTTAACATTTGAAACATGCACGATTAATTCAGGTCACAAATAATGGAGTTAGAGAGTACAACATTAGTACATGATTGAAGGATACAGAGATCAGCAAAACTGGTAAACGCTGGACTATAAATAAAACATAACAAAAACAACCACAACCTTTCATACAAAATATCGGCATGGCAACCAAAATGTTTTAAGTTTGTTTGCTTAGTTATGCTTATTGTTGTTGTATTGATGAACAACAAACTTGGCTTGCTTTGTGTGTGTGTGTGTGTGTGTGTGTGTGTATGTGTGTGTGTGTGTGTGTGCGTGTGTGTGTGTGTGTGTGCGTGCATGTTAGGACTTGTATTAAAATTCCAGGCAAGTAAGCTTAGCTGTGAAGAAACCAGTTTGAAATACAAGGCGTTGAGATTGCCTATCTTGATGAGTTCTAGGGACATTTTAATACATATCCCAAAAAAGTGAAGAGCAGTCTTAAAATTTTGTTTAGAGAATTACACCTGTATTGTACAAAGGAAACATACCATAAAATAGCCAAGATGGTATTTCTATGAGTTTGAATTACATTTCTAAGTAGTGCATAACAATAAATAAGTTAACAAAATACGTACCTTCCTGAATTTAGCTCCATAGTTTCACAATTATAACCACTGATCACCTTGGTAACCTGTAATACACATTGTTACATAACACTAGAACACAATTAGAGTGGCCTAAATGTAGTCTCGTGCCCAGCCGGGCTCGCGCTAATGCGTAAACACTATCTGGTGACAATGCTTGAATTTCTTGGGCCCAGAAGTGCTATCCAGCCAAAATATTGGCTGGCCAATCAGAATTGACGAGTTGTATAATCGCATGCATGTATTGGAAGTAGACGAAAAAGCAGATGATTTAAAGCCATTTATCAGAAGTTACTCACCAAGGTTGTTCAAACTGTTTGTTGCCAAGTTGTTTTTTCCGATCTCACCTAATGAATCGTGACTCGACGTTACACCAAAAATGAAACGCTAACCTCTATTAATACAATAAATGAAAAGATCGCATCTAGTAAAAGCCCTATTCTGAGTTTTACTTTATTTCTAGCCATTTTCGAATGGTTTTTCACAGTTTTTAAACGATTATGCAACTCCTCGATTCTGATTGGCCAGCCAATATTTTGGCTGGATCACACTTTCGGGCCCAAGAAACTCAAGCATTGTCACCAGATGGTGTTTGCGCATTAGCGCGAGCCCGGCTGGGCATGAGACTAGCCTAAATGCATGTACATAACCCACATACACTCAAGAGTTGATGTGTAACCTGTGATCCTTTTGTATTGTATAATGCACAATCTAAGCATTACAGAAATTATTTACCGTACTGTACATAAAAGCCCAGGCTATTACTTGCTCTCCAGGTTTTTCACTAGGCCTTTTAATGGGTACGGTCTATATTTTGAGACTGGCCACTATGTCAGAGTGACATTCAGAATTGAATTTAATGGTTGGAATGCAATTACGTAATGGTAATTATGGAGAACTTTACGCAGTGTTACATACAAGGTCTAAAACCATTGGCGAATGATACACTACATGGCGTATAAGCAGACTTGTGCAGACTACTCATGTGGTCACTTGATCATAGCATCTTCATCCCTTAGATGGCTAAATGTAGACACCAGTAAGTTTGAAAAACAACAAGAAAAAGAATGAAATCCACTCACAACACATAATAGCCTATATTTGAGAACAGGTGTTTATTTTCCTCATGTTACTGGCTTGTACACATTACACCCATTCACAGCCGAATTGTTCCACTGACTATATATAGCATACAGTACAATCCATCTCACCTCCTGGCTAGTCCACACTGCAGATGTTTCTTCATAACTTTCATCATCTGTAATACAGTACATAGTGTAATGACAAAGGATAAATAATTGGGTAGTACATGTAGCAAGGGAGTAGGGATTATAGAGTACTTAATTGTGGATATTGAATCGGTGTACGTCATTTTAATGCAATACTCTGTACACTGTACTAGCAGGATGAACAGCAAAAAAATTTGTTGCATGTTATCGGTACGTACTGTATTTTCTGGCCAAAATTATCATCCTAAAACCAGCCTCACAATACCTTCATGGTATCTTGGCAGTATTGGTTAGGTATAACCAAGCCCAAAAGGCACAAAAGTACATTCAGTATACAACCTGAAACACTTCCAAAAGGTTGTTACAATTTTTTTTTTTATTTAGTGGAATTTTCAATTGACTGATTGCCTGACTGACTAACTGACTCACCGATGCTTTCAGACAAGTGTAACTCATTAAAGGCCAAGGCTACTGGATTGATTGTTTCACTGTTCGACGTTGTTTCAGCCTGACTATTGCCTTTTGGCATACCACAGTATGTATGATGCGTGTTTCATGGACTTACCTGTGTCCTCCTTTGTGTCCCATTTATCTTTGCTGACAGCAGAAGGTGTTGATTTGCGGTAGTGCCACCTGATGGCTTCCCTATGTTTGATGGGAATTGTCCGAATTTTCATTGTAACTGATTGACTGCAGAGGTCCTTCTCTTAGCGTTTCTTTTTACACTGTGTAACAGTCTGAACATAGCTGAAAATGAAGTGTAATGGCCACTTCGCTATTTCAGTAATTGAGGCACATGTTCAGGCGAAAACAATATGCTGGCACCTTGTGGGTTCTCCAGTCATAATAATGTAAACAAACAAGTAAAAGGAAAAAGCACATTATAAGACAAGAATTTCTACAACTAGATTGATGTCAAGTGTTTCTGTTCATTACTCTGATTACACTCACAAATGGCTCCATAGGAACATGTACAGTACCACTAGTACAATCACAAGCAGTATATACTACAGAGGTAGAAGTAGCATAACATCCTCATGTACCTATTGTGGTCTAGCTTTTTCACAGGTCCCTACTGTGGGTCATATATAGCATTTAGGATCTATCAATTGTGGTATTCAAACTTGACTGGTGACTTTGTGGTTTTGACTATTGACTATTGAGTAAAATCACATATCTGCCAGCAAGTATCACTGTAGCTATACTGTTGTGTTCATGTGCTCTAACATCATACATACCTATGTAACATTGCTTATGAAGAACGGCTTAAGCCATACCGGCATTTCAAAGACAATTTTTTTAAAGATTATTCAATGGTAATGTTGCTATCACTAACTAAATTAGCATAGGAATCTCTTCCCCACCATTTTATAACTTTCTATCACACTTTCTGATGAAAATTCTCTAGAAAACACATCAAGGCTGTCGTACCAAGTAAGAAAGAGAGACACTCCATTTAACTTGAAGGGATCTTGCATTTCTCGTGTACTAGCTGCTTTTAGCACTAAAAATTTTGTAACTCCCCCACCCTAGGGATTGACAAACTCGTAGTCAAATTCTCTAGTACTGTAGTTTGTCAAAACCCCACCAAGGAGAGAGCCAAGGGGTCACCAACACCCATGCAAAACTACAATTGTGACAATAATCAGTATTGTACTGTATTTATAAATATTTGTAAATACAATGTATTTTTAACAGTGATATTTACACTCAAATTTCTCTTCTGCTTGTACAGGAAATGTCCGGGGAGAGTGGATGACACAGCCTGACCGCAGTACTTGCATAGATCAAGCAGGAAAATAGTTAGCCACCCTCATCCTGGTTTGACTAGAAGCTTTGTTCAAATGCTTCGTTGAGTCCTCCGTCATGACTCTAGTAAAGATTTGTGCGACTCAAGAAGACTCATTACGTGGCTGATTGTATGTCTGAATCAATGGACGGAATCAAATTTTGTCAGACTTCAGGATTTCTATATATTCATTGAATTTCTCACGATAGTGTATGAGAATCCCAAGGCATTGGCGACCCCTCAGAGAGAACAGTAGAGTGGTGCTACACCACTCTTTGTTCAAAATTCCTTTGAAGTGGTAAAAGGAATGCATATAATAAACAAAACAACTTTGATGTTGGTAGCAAATTAGTATTTTTATTGCTCTACTTTACATTTTTGGGGAAATCTCTGCCTGCTATGTCCCCACCTCATAACTGGAGTTTCTATTATGGCGAATTTGGTTAACATATAAAAATAGTTATTGTTAGCTGTCAAAAGCCCTAGGGGTGGGGCAAAAAGTAGATGTCAAATTCCTAGTTAGGGTATGGGGTCCCAGGGGGGGCTTGACATATATGTGTATAACATCATAGGTGTAGTAGATAACATCATACAAACGGAACTGAATCATTGAATTGAACACATGGTCTCCGAAACAACTCACCACACAAAAGGACTAATAGAAGAGATACATTTTCCCTACACTTGCTGATGACACTTTGCACATCCTGTGTATCCTTGGTCATATTGTAGGCTACAGTAGAAACAAGATGGCACTACTGAACTTGACACTCGTATGGCATACGCCCACACTACAACATTCGAGACCTATTCCGTCAATCCTGTAGTGCTAAAACACTATCATAGTCGGGAACAAACCTCGTCACGGCAATGTGAGTCTACGATGTGAACTTCGACGAAAATGTGTCCGGGTGTAACGGAAATACGTGTACGTCTCCGTATACTCATGCGCGCGAAATTATTTAAATCATGCACGACCCGATCATGCATCTTCTGCACTAAACTTCTGAATGCGATGACAGCAGTTGGAGCAGGCAAGCCTTGAGTTTATCGATTCACTGACTATGGTAAGCAAGTGTACAATTGGGCGGGCGGCGCGAGACTTGTCCGGTTGAAATGAACTGTGCTGGTACTAGACTTAGAGTCTGTGATCAGATATTATAAATCTAGTATATATGCACATTGTATATATGCTACCAGGCCTGCAAAAATAGGGCATGTGGGCACATAAAAATTGCCTACTTTATCAAACTGTGATGTGTCATAACTTTGCATTCCATGACTCTGTGGCCATGAACTTTTTAGCACTTATTAAACATTTGGTTGGCTTTACAATACAAGTTACAGAATAAAAATATTCTATCCCAATACTGAGATATGACATGCTATGTGATGGGGTGTAGTTTGTGCTCACATGCCCTATGGCCCGGTCACATATGCAGTGGCAGATTTAGGGGGGTTTCAAGGTTTCCACAGAAACCCCCTTTGAAAATGTGTAGTCGGCCTATTCCAAGAGGGCGGTTCTTCAGAACCCACTGGCTAAGGGCCTGGATCAGTCACAAGCTTTCAAGTTCTGCTAGCAAGAAAGACCGGTGGGAATTCATGCAATACGTGGCCTTTGAATTTCGCCGAGTGAAGTGAGTGAACATGTCATCCTGTCAGCAGTGTGCTAGGACTGCAACACAAGCTGTGGCTAACGTAAAGTAACTTGTATTAGCACTAAAATATTAACGATGTAGCTCTACCGGACTATGGATGAATTTGTTGGAGTACAGTTGTGGCACGTGCGATGATGCTCGACAAATATACCTCCATTGAATCATTGATAAAAGATAAGCAATTGGTACTGAAGTAGTTACGTAGCTAGTTGTGTGAGCTGTAATAATACAACACCGTATGTTGGCTAGCCCACCATTGGGTTATTAGCCCTTTTTGCAATCATGAATGATTTTGAGCGTTTCGTGGGGGCATGCCTGCCCCTCCATCACCTTCTGGCTAGCTACGCCCCTGCCAGTAATATCACAGAAATTCTGTGTAGCTCCCATCTGTTACCTGGAGTGTTTTAAGCATGTTTCTTTTTCAATTAAACTGTAGACGGACTTTAACAAATATGACACCATGGCCATGGCATGTGTAGTGGCAGCAACTGATCAGTTGATTTGATTTATTATTTGTCCTCTTAGTAATTCATTACCAGAGCAGTTTCCTTGTCACACAATTATCATCTTCAGGAAGCAGCGATAGGTGTGAGCTTTGACTTCTCTTCAGCTTTTCAATCAAATTCTGTACTCATATTAAAACCACATGACAATTTTAAAACTACATCTAATTCAATCCCACAATGACTCCACCTATAAAACGCTCCCATTTTCCAAGTCGGATAGAGACCATGCATGCCCTCGGGTCTCTGTGTTTTAAAACCTTGGCTTTACCCTGGTTTTTAAATGTACGAAGATCCTTGTTCTAGGTTTCTAACCTACACTAAAAAGTGTTGAAACTTCCAGAATGAAATCTCATGAGGGAAACAGATCTACTTTGTCAAAAGTACTGTAGCTATACCAAAATAATTTAACATGCAGAATTCATCCCTATAGCTACTGGAGTATACTATTACAAATGTTACATAGATCATGTCTAGCAGTCTATGATTAATGTTGCACCGGTTTCAGCATTGATCTTCCCACACACAAAAATTATACTTATACGTAGATCATGAATGTCAATAATAATGCAAGCAGCATTTTAAGTTAAAATTACAATGATGATCACCAATGTTATATACATGCATATTACAACTGTTATGATAATGCAGATTACATTTTGCTTGATCATGTATGCATCTAAATTACTATACCATTACAAAAATTCTGGTTGCTGAGATTCTCTTCGTTTTTGAATGCTCCGTATTTCTTCTATTAAATCTTTAAACGAGTATCTTTCATGTTCATTAAACTTGAAGCAGTGTTTCATCAAACCGCAGACCTCAGTAGAGTATTCACTTGGCTGGAATATTTCTACTTGTTGTAGTACTTTAGTTTTAACTTCTTCAGCATTCAAAGTAGGGTAAAGAGCAGTATCCTTTGAAAAAATTTCTGTGAGTACAGCGCCATATGCCCAGACATCTGATTTGGTGCTAAATTTTTTGCGTCGTAGAACTTCAGGAGGTTGCCATTTAATGGCTACTTTATGGTTAGGAGATATCTTGTAGGTCTCATATTGCTCTAAACACAGTGCTTTGTTGAAGCTGGCAACTTTGCAAACCAAATCATGATCCACTAGGACGTTGTGAGCTCTCAGGTCACAATGGACAACTTTGTTGTTTGCCAACTGCATCATCCCGCAAGCCACTTGGAGAGCCATTTTCAAGAACTGCTGTTCATCGAGGTCATGTCTATTGTTCTTTAGGTACCTGTGCAAATTCCCATTGTCGGCATATTCGAAAATCAGTGTATATGACTTCTCAAACCATGTGAGTATCTTAATGACATTATGATGGGAAATTTTTTTTAAGGCAGTGATTTCTTGTTCAAAGGTCTCCCTGGATAAAGCTGTTTTTAAAGTAACTTTGCGTTGATAGTTCTTAGCCAACCAGAATTGTCCACTTTCTCCTTCTGCTAAAGTTTTTACCTTTGTGTAGCCATGTTCCTGCATAGTATTAAAAGATTATTGATACACCTTGACAGACAATAATATACTTACCCGAGTTACATCTTGTTTATCTAAACTAGCCCACTTTGTTGTTAGGGAGTTAGTTGGCTTAGTATATTCTTCATAGACCTCCACATAAGAATAATCGTCATTCTGCAGGTGATGCCAATATTGCATGACTAGTTGTGTGAATTATTTTGCATAATAGTGAGTGGTGAAATGTACCATATTACTAATAATATTAGTTTGTATTTACAGTTTGCTATAATCAGTCTATAAAAAATAGAAAAGGTCACTTCAACAAATAGAAAAGGTCACTTCAAAAAGAAAATTCTAATTATTCAGTAGTTAAATACTATGATTGATGTTCTATCTAATCATTGTAATTTTGATATGTGTGGTTAAATGCTGCACCTTCAATAGTAGTTGCATCACAATCAATTTTGAAAATAAGGGCTTTGCCACGATATATCAATATAACAAGGTGGTGATATGATATGATATTATAATAGCTAATCAGTTATATTGATGGTTGCACAATAGTGGCACCGCCTTAGTATAATGATGTGGGAGAGGGCAGACATACAGTATTTGGCATTTAATTAAGTTATGTGTTGATGGTGTAGTGTGGTAAACAAGCCAGCCCCAAAGTAAACTGAGAGGTTTTAAGGTTTCTGTGTAGTGCCAGTCACTTGTCTCAACTATAAAGCAGTTTTAAAACCTGATAAACAAGAGTAACTTTTGCTTGTGGTATACATCCAAGTTAAATTTCAACTTATAATGAAGAGTATGTATATGTTTGTCTTGAAAATGTTACAGTTAGTTCTATACCGTGATATATGTTCATATCGTGATATAAACCTTGGTGATATATGATATAGAGTTTTTCTATATCGTGGCAGCACTACTTTCAAGCATCGAGTGGTGAATAGTTGCTGCATCGATTTTATGGACTAAGGTATAATTATGGTATTAGCTGACATTGCATGAACACTGCTATTCATGTTAAATTACAAGGTATATTAATTACAATACCATTATTTAAAATAGCTATGTACCACTTGTAATTTAAAATACGTTGATATTGAAATTGTTATACTTGTTGAAATAATTACGGTAAACATACAGTCATACCATGCAGTAGCTAAGTAGGTGATTCAAATTTTTAAAAATGATGACGTTGCTGTTTCCTCAATCACAACTTACAAACAACACTCATTACTTATTTTCCTTTTTACCATCCACTATTAAATTATGGAACACTTTGCCAGAAGTTGTGGTCAATCAGCCATCTATAAACTGTTTTAAGGACATTTTGTTAAATCATCTGAATTTACTTTGATTTTGTTTTGTATCTGTGTGTTATACTCCTTGATGGAGTCCTACACAGTAATAAATAAATAAATAAATAAATAAATTCTCTTTGAGCCATGTACAGAAATGAAACACACATATGCAAGCAAATGTGCAGGCAAACAACATAGTATATATGTTTCAATAATTTAGTACTAACTTTATTAAGTACGGAATGATTAATGTTTGTTTGTGCTATCTATGCAATTTTTTTGCTGATACGTACATGCAGTCACAAAAATATTATTATGTATGCTCAGACATATTCCAAACCATGCATGCATGTATACAATATGACGAAACTTCACATACTTTGCCAGCTAGAGAGGTATATGTTGAATTTGAAGTTTGCCCAGGTTGTGGTTTCTATAAGATATATATACGCATACCCATAAAATAAAACTTATAAAAGCAATTATACATTTTGGCACAATTTGTGTAGTATGCATGGGACATGAATCTTGTGCTGATTTAAAACTACTCAAAGAAACTGTGTCTTCTATATCAAAAATACATAGTGATGTACAGATTAATCAATTAAATCATTTTTAATATGCAGTGTTGCTAATATGCACAGGCTTAATTATTAGTTTCTCATCTTCGCCTGCATCACCGTTTTTCTTACCTCATAAGGTTTTTTTTGCACCACTGGTGGCTTAGTGCAGCCATCCAACACCTTTAAAAGTTGGTACCTTGCTAGAGTAGTCTATAAACTGCATTCTGAGTCATTTTAGCTAGCTAATTCAGCTATCTAGTTAATAAAAAATTAAAATCTACCCTCCCGTGGGACATTTTGAATATAGGAGGATGAGAAACTAATAAGTAAGTTTACGTAGCCTTATTATTTATTTTTAATATGCAGTGTTGCTATTAGCAGATCTAACCCTGACATTTGGATTCAATTATGAAAAAATACTGGCAAATCAGTAAATATTCAGAATGCATATATGTATCAGTATCTACTCAGACAATTCAAAAAGTCAGATTAAGACATTAAGACTCTTACGTACGTACGTACATCTTATTGTTTTGTCTAAAGACAGTCAGCATGATGGATAAAACCCAAAGAAAAATTGGTGATTGCTTTATTATTTATAAAGCAAGTATCAGTCTCACTATCCATATAAATTAATATATGCAACTGTGATGATGTACTTGTTGAAATCCATCTATTTATATTTTTCAGACCACTCTGACTATTTGAATGAGCCTAGCAGACTTTAGTTGCCGTAAGGATTAGATCTTCTGCTAATGATATGATCCAGTATCGATTCTATACAGCAAATATCCACGTACTCAATAGCTACATTTACAATACTTACAGTGTTTATTTTGAGTGGCTTTTTATTCTGAGACTGTGAAGTGACATCCTATACAGCATATAAAAATGAACATGTACACTTATGTAGAGCTAACCGGTAGTCAGATTAGTACTCACATGGACAATTAACAAATGTTAAAACATGCACATTATTTTTACATGTACAGTGAAACCTCATTAATAGGGCCACCTTTGGGACCCACAATAAGTGGTCCTATTAGTGAGGTGACCTTATTAATGAAAGCCTCAATAATCCAGCCATAAACAAAGTGGTCTTATTATCAAGGTTTTCAATAAATTAACACCTGGCTATAGTTGCTGTAACAGCAATATACGTATACTACATCTGGACTTTCTGGACCTGGCCACTATAACAAGGTGGCCTTATTATTGAGGTGGCCACTAAGTGAGGTTTCACTGTATATGCAATGATATAATATAAATAATAGTAAAACAAATATAGTTTAAAATTTCTGTGCCAGATCTCTTCAATTTTAACTTAACATTATGAATATGAATATACTGAGACATGCATCTAGTTGACTACCTTGTAACTATCGTACATCAAAAAGAACACTCACTCTGTTTACGGCATTTTGAGGAACCATGTACTGATTGTCATCTTCAACATAATCATTGTTGCCCACTTGCATGCCACCCAATTTGAACTGAAAACTGGGAGTACAGCTATTTGTTCCCTTTAAAAAACAAAATTCAAATTACTACTTTAAAAATACACTTACAGTGCATTATCATTACAATGTTCCACAATAGAACCTCAAACACTCCCTAAAAAGGACACCCCAACATGGACACGTGATTCCCCAAGTGTCAAGATCCACTGCATGTAGATCTGATATAATAGCCATGAAAATACATTATCAGTTGTGTTTGCTCCACATTAGCTTTGAGTTTGTATCACATGAAAATTGGTCTCAAAAGCACTAAGTGTACATTAGGATTGGGAAGTATTTCAATAAATGTCTGATGTTTCCTAATCAAGTGTCTCTACAGTTTGTGCACGCTGTATTGCTAACCATGGTATACGGTAGTTCATAACTTTCTAGCAGACGTTATGTTAGTAAACTGATTCTCAGTGAAATCAAACACTCATGAAATAATTGTCAGCAGTGTTGGCAAGTTACTTTTTAAAGTAACATATTACATATTACTTGCAACTGAACTATTTAGTTACAGTTACATATTACCCATAAAATAAAGTAACTATAATAATATTACATATTATATTACTTTGTGTCTACAGCCTTAAGCTGTCACATGTGAAACTACTACCTTATCATGTGACATGATTGCGTTGTTTGACAATGTGCAAATCTTGGTTATAAGTAAGGATCTGGTGAATAAGCTTCATTCAGTAGGCTTCATTACTTTGTTGTGGCTAGGCGTTATACTCAGTGGATTACTAACGAGATTAGTATTTTCGTTACTTGTAACATTACGTTACAGTAACTACATTACTTAGGTAACGGTTAGAATTGTAAGTAAAGTAACTTGAGTTATAGTACCAGTTTTTATAGCGTATTTCATTATAGTACTTAGTTACCACAAAAGTAAGAATATTACATAATACGTTACATAAGTAACGCGTTACTCCCAACACTGATTGTCAGTGATAAATCAAGCACTTTTATCGACATTACAGACTTTTCATATTATCTGGTTGTGTTTCAATTTCCCATGCAACATTGCATTAAATAGTTTGTGCAATAATTGCATGAATATCGCCTAACCCTAGCATATATAACCACTTTTGTACAGGAACTGTATAGGAAAAATTCATGCATGTATGAATCAAATGTCTGTGTTGTTTTGCTAGCTGGATACATCTTATAATATAGCTGTTATAATATGCATTTTAGTAAATAATCTTGACCATAATATAATCATGCATGATGGGGCTTGATATTACCTGATTTGCCATCTCATATTCTTGATCATCTCTGGATGAATTTAGTCTTTCTAGTTGGTTATTCACAGTATCCATCGCTTTACTTAACTGCTGTGACAAATTTGTAACTGTTTCTTTAAGTTGCTTTACATCGCCCTTTACTGTCTTGACATCACTTTCGATATTGACTAGCTGACCACCTTTTTCTTTACCTTGAATCCCTTCCAGTATTTTAGGTAAATCTGATAGGTTGTCTGTGGCTACACTCAGTTTTACCATTGATGTATTCTGTGATTGATGAAATAAGGAAATGTTCTAACCATGCAGCAATAATTATACAGTAGGTAAATTTTCACTTTCAGTGTATTCACATTGGCTTTAATACGTAATTTAACTACATCACATATACGTATACATTACTAAGTATACATGCATGTACCACTTTTCACTGTACTGGCTCAGGAATGTTAATGAAATATATGCACTACGCATGCATGCTTTAACGACTGATAACTGCATATATCTCATTAACTCAAGATATTTCTCATTCCTAAAAATTGTCAGATTTCTTCAATGTCCTATTTACATAGCACTCTCTCTACTATAATATAGTCACACTTGTTGAGATCAATTGTGGGATTAAATTTGTAGTGTTCAGCTGGTGTTGTTACATGTACATTCGAATCTTCACTATACCCATTTCTATTGTGGTACACTATCAAAATTCACAAGGCCTGATATAGAAATACACTCACGGCACAAGCCAGCAGTTTTGCAGTAAATTATATTGGTTGGAGTAAACTTGGTTGCTGACTTCTATTATCATAGCATCATTGCAGAGTTAGTACAGCATGAGCCTGCACTATACTGGTTGAGTTTCTACCAATTAAGTATTATAGAAGATTGCGTGCACTGTAAAAAATAAGTAGTGAATACTGTGGAAAATAGCAAACATCACTGTACATTTTTAGTGACCATCACTATAAAAATTTGTAGTGACACTCACTATTTGCCACAGAATTCACTACTTAAGTGTACATTAGAGTTGGAGAAAAAAAATAGATGGATGTATATAGGGATCACCGATGATGATCAATGATTTGAGACAAAGCTGCATGTACAGCTGTGATGCATAAGCTTATAAACATTGTTCATCAAATTATACAGGCTGGTTTGGAGAGTTAAACACCAATTTGTGCATGGTAAGGACATGCACGGATTGATGGAAATAAAGCAGTGCAATGGTATATATATATATGCTCACCTTGCTCGGTTTACCTAAATGTTTTCTGTATTCCTTTTGACCGGTTGGATTAGCTATGCTGCTGCATTGCATGATTTGGATTGGTTTTGTAAAATCTGGTCAGGGTAATATGTGCTTAAATTTTTTAGCTTAGTGGCATTTCTGTTGTATGTATGTTGCTGCATGACTTGCTTTCTTTGCAACATGATTTAGCCGGCTTGCATGAAGCAACAGCAGCTACATGAGTATTTGCTTTAGTGCATACATGGATTTTTTGTATAATGTACTCAATGCCATGCCATACCAGTGCAGCATGCATGCATGAGTTTACTGCAACTCTAATGCCATGCATACTGAATCATGCTATAGACATTAATTATATAACTTACTGACCCGAGGCAGTGATGGGGAATTCTTTTTACTTTGATCTACGGTCAAGTTGTGTGTCGGCACCGCGTCATCTGCATCATCAACACTGTTCGATCTGGAAATCTCCCGTAAGGCTGGGAGCGTCTGGCGCCTACCACTGCGAGGAGACGGTCGAGGAGAATTGCCGCCAGGTTGAAGTTTGTTGTTCCTGCGATTACGACACGGTATGGTAGGCTTAGGCGAGGGCTTCGGCAACTTTTCCTTCTCTTTTTGTAGTTTATCTGCCAAACTTTCATGGCCTTTATGTTGATTTTCATTCCTTAATGCTTGCACAAACAAATCGAAAGCTGTTTCACCCTTTCCTAAAATAATTTTCAACAACTTGCAGTTCTTTTCGTAAGACGCCTCATGAGTTTCGAATAAACTGTGATATTCTGCTACTGTTAACAATCCAATATTGTTCAGTTTCGGTAACAAATACTGCAGCTGAACATTGATTGCTATGTCATCTTGGAGAGTTTGCAGTATCCTACTAAGATTAACATCAAGAGCCATAGGTTAATCTAATCGAAAGCACAATTAGCTACCTATATCGTATAGACAGTCGATCATTATACAGTTGCTATATAGATGTCTACTCGTTGTGTGGCTATAAATTCTTAACAATATAGTGACATGCAACCACAACATCCTGTATATAGTGTGAAGATTTCACAATAAAAGGATATAATCAAACCACCATATGAAAACACTGAAACATTTAACACCTCAGCCTGTAAAATTTAATATAGTTATATAACCATAAAATTTCCCTACAGCTATGCTGCCAAATGATATAATTACATAACAAAAATCCCCAATGCAGTTACCTCAATGATACCATATTTATGTATATAGCAATTTTATAACTGCTTTCATTCTGTACTACATGCATGCATGCATGCAGGCTCACCTCAAGTAATACTTGCAACCACAAATTAATCTACTCTCTGTAAGCTATAATTACAAAATAAATACATGCACTGTCTCAGACTCCCAGTGGTATATATAGCCTTCCTAAAGGTAATATATATCATTTTTATCAGTTGTGTTCATATCATGGTGGTTGCAACTAGATAGTGCATGGACTTGCTAAGACAAGTCATTCTCATCCAAGTAGCATAGCTATAGGTACAATGTGAAATATGCAAGCGACTCAGTGGCCAGCATTAAACATTAGAAGACGTATTTCAAGGCTCACAATCCTGTACCAATGACTTCATAATTTAATATCATTAGAAATACCAACCTACATCACAACCACCACCACCACCCATTTAACTAGATTCCAACATCCTTTTCACTTTAACATACCTACTGCTAGATCTAATCATTATCATAATAGTAACTTTTTAATAATTAGTAATTGTAACATACGTATTGTAACCTGCTGTTAATTGTAACATACGCACTATAACTTGACTGTTTGTAATTAGTAGCTGTATATGTGTACTGTAACTTACTGTTTATAATTAGTCATTGTAACGTACATACCATAATTTAATTAGTAATTGTAACATACGCACTATAGCCAACTTTTTTTATGTAACACATACCGTAACTTTTTGTTCACAACTAGTAATTGTAGCATACGTACACTTATTGAGTGTAACATGCACTGCACTATTGTTGATTTTGCATCCTAGGCACACCAGCTGTGCTGTCTGCCTAGTAATTAATAATAAAGAATAAAGCTAGTTAATGTGTGATGATGCATGAAGTCTGAGTCAGCAAGTTTTTGGTTGGCTTCTGTTGGTGCTGCTACAGTTGCCAGCAGCTTGTAGTTCTAAGACGTATACGTATTATATTGAAGTATATATTATAACAATAACATAACTAAGAACACAATTCTGTTGTACCATAAAACTGATGTCTCTATAGAATTGCAAGTTCAACTTAGCAAGAAAAGACAGTGACTTTCTGCTTATAGTATATGATTATTCTTCTGGTGCCAGTATACTATGAGTGGTTGTTGGATTATAGTTTAGGTAGTCCTCAGGCCTCTCTGGTGGTTTATCCACCCTGCATGAGAATTTGTTAATGTTTATGGCTATAGTACTACGAACACTTGCTTTCATGGTTTCATAGATGGTGCTATATGTGTAGTTATACTGGGTGCTAGAATGTAGAGTTCAGGGTATCGTGGGTAGATGACCATGCAGTTCAACACTTATTCCAGTGTTGTGCAGTTATACTTAATGATCATCTACATGAATATATATATGTGGCCTAATAAATGTGCACTCATAACTATTATGCTTAACATGGTGCACAAAAGGTATAATAGTATAGAGACCTCTCCCTAGCCAGGTCCAAGCGTAAAAAAAAGGAAGTAGAATGACTGCAACTCAATACAGTAACATTCCAACTGTGGATGTGATCGTACACGACTCACCAGGCCAATAATTTGGTTTATATGAGTTCTGCTATAGATAAATATTAATGCAAAGGGCCAATCTAGCTACAGTGCGATGCATGCACAGCTATTGCCTATCAGCACTGGAGTACTTGACAAGTCTGTGGAGGCGAATCCTCCTGGGGCAGGACAAGGCTCACAGACAGAGACTGGAGAACCCAAAGTTCTACAGCAACATAGCACAGTTGGCTTTCCCAGTTGACACCAAGTTCCCCGTGCACATTGGATAGACTGGAGCAATGTGACTAGAGTTTCTTTTTCACAAAACAACAACAGCACTTGGCACTATGCATTAAACCTTGCATGGATTATCAAGGTAAACTACTTTAAATAGTTTTAATAACACTAAATTGTTGTATACATAACCGACAGAAATGGCAATGTTAGAAGGCTGTACTGTAAATCTACATTAAACTCTATAATGCTGAAAATTCAATTCTAAAAAATGCTTCAGTTCAGATTCTGTTTATCAGTACTTGTATGTGCATGGAAGGGAATGAGTCTACCCATGGAAGGGAATCTAGGCAAGTGCTACATGAGGCTATAAATACGTATTAGTTTATCTTTTTCCACGACATGCATTATTCGTTGATAACAATTTGCAATATTGCAAAAATGTACCAATGATACTTAGTCTAACATTATGTTTAATGTTCCAAAGGAACTATTATGCTCAAAATTGTCCCAGCATAATGGGCCATTGCCTAGTCTTGATGCATAGAATAGCTACCAGAAATGATTAACACATCAGTCTAGACCCGATTACTCGTTATTAGCAGGAATGATGGAATGTACAGCTGTTATTTCTTTATTTATTTGACAGCACAGTTGATGTGATGTCAATAGGATTGGTATATATAGAAGGACTGCATAGCATTAAGAAGTGAATTGTACCTGATTAAATTGCACTTCAGCATAATAATTATAATGACTCATCTTGTTATTTAACTATGCTAATAACATAACACCTGACAACAAAACTAAAATTATCTAATAGAGCAATCAGTGGATAAAGAACCAATTTTAGCAGTTTTGAAAACTCTGAAACAAAGCCAGAGGCTTTAAGATCCTCATGCGTGATCTTTATAAGCTAAATGACTTGTAAAGTTGTACAATCACAAAAGCTGATTTTTAAATCCACAACCTATCAAGACAGCTAGGTTTTTAATATGTTTGTTCGCTAGCACAATTAAGTTACTATATTACGAGAGAAGCCCTAGAGCTATTGTCATCTATTATTTGCAATGTATGCTCACTGTTTTAGATACTAATAATACTGCATTATTATTCTTTCTATGATTCTAATTTGTGCATGTTCAGTCAACAAATAACTGAATAAGCATGACTTGCTACCAGGTCAAATCTCTGTATGGATTTTTTTTAAAACCTCATGATCATTGTCGCAACATGCGTACTTGTTCTTAATCAAGTACATAAATGTGGTTCATATTACCCACGTACTCTCTAATAAAACAGTCAGTTTTTTGTAATAAAGCATTTGTATATATATATATAAAGAAAAGTGTTATAAACTTAATATTTTGAGCATGATGTCATCATAGATAATATACGTAATAAAGGATTGGCAACGCGCCTATTAAACCTGTAGTGACGTCACGTACAATCCTCGTTACGGTTCGTCATCCAGTTAACGCGCCCTCTCACCCGTTGCTAAACGCACTAGGCTACTTCATTCCTTGTACCGTAGCAGGGTACTACTGAGTAAAGACGTAAAGCTTAGTTCAAACGAACGTACAACTACTAAGGTGAGTATCTGATGTAATAAAATAGTGGAACACACTGTCAGTTTTAACCCAGCGCAAGATAAGGCCCACTGCTTCATGGCTTTTCACAGTTTTGGAGTTTTAACAAGGACACTGAAGTGCTTTTTTCCGAACAATATATAAAGAACTAATCGTAACCATTAGTAGAGTGTCATGCTTTGTTTTGTGTAGGCGTACCACTTACCCAAACTATGGTTTGAAGCTGTTTCATTGTGCTGGGTTTTGGAGTTTTGTCGTGGTACCATGAGGAGAAGCATCAAGTTACTATTCAGCACAAGAGAGCTTAATGTTATGGTGGTGTTATGCAAATATGCATGAGCTCAAATTCAGATGTGGCATTAACCATCAAAGTATGTGAAAATGGGATATAAAAAGTGTAGTGGAACAGAGCATGTTATCAACATGAAGGAGCTGTTGGTGGTAAAGAGTAGTGTATCGTGACTTCAAGCTTAGACAGGGAATGATGAGCTTATCTATAAATGTAGCAGCTCACAGCAAATACCATCCACTGGATATCAAGTGACGTCCTTGTGTTTTGCCACAAAAATAGACATTCCCTTCAAGTGCTGGAAACTAATGTGGACTAAGTCTAGCTAGTTCACTTTGTTATAATAACTGATATAAACAATGGACACATATTATACTAGTTATCTGAACTCCTAGGCACCACCTGCAGCTCAGATACCTGATAACTGAAGTTTGTACAAAATCTCTTTACACAATGTTAGTCAATTGCAAAGTATGAAAAATAACTTCTCTAATAGAACACTCGCTACTCTAATAGAGTATTCAATTTTGACATACAGGTTTGGATAACTGAGATTCCACTGTACACCTGTAGAGCATTTGCCAGTAGGTCCCACATCCCAGTGTATAGCAGTCAAGGTAATCATGACTGTGTTACATTCAATGAACTCAAGCACTAGTAGTAGTATTCATATCAGATAAAACACCAGCAACATCACAACCCTCAGAGTCACAAATGACATGGGACTCTCACACACAATCTCATAAAGAAATCTTAAATTCTGAACTCTGGAATCACACAAAATCAGTGAGGCTTCCAGGTCCAGGATGGCTTGGAGTTAGCTAGATAAATGACTGATGGATGCTCCATTGATTGATCAATGCAAAGCATACCTGCATCTCCATTGAGGCTGTCGGCTACTCCATTTTGTGCTATAATAGAAGTGTGAAATCCAAGTAAAACCTAGATAAAGATTTATATTATTGAAATTCTAACAAACACTAGAAATCCCTAAACATAACACAATTTAGAGATGTTGGTTGAGAGGTCTGTCACTCAGTGAAATTTTGTTGATCAAAGTTCAGAAATTTGTCAAACGATTACTTTTTTCAGATACTTTCACATACCTAAAACAACAGCCATTGTGAGATCTTTCATGTAAATATGGCCCCTTGGTATGGTTTCCTACAAACAATTAGCCCCAGACAGTGTTGGGAAAGTTACTTTGAAAAGGTAACTAGTTACATATTACTTACAACTGAACTATTTAGTTACAGTTACATATTACCCATAAACTATAATAATATTACATATTATATTACTTTGTGTCCACAGCTTTAAGTTGTCACGTGTGAAACTACCACTTTATCACATGACATGATTGCGTTGTTGGACAATGTGCAGATCTTGGTTATAAGTAAGAAGCTGGTGAATAAGCTTCATTCAGTAGGCTTCGTTACTTCGTTGTGGCTAGGCGTTACTCAGAGGATAACTAACGAGATTAGCAATTTTGTTACTTGTAGTAATAATATTACATAATATTAGACTCGTTACAGTAACTATATTACTTAGGTAACACGTTACATTTGTAAGTAAAGTAATTTGAGTTATATTACCCGTTTTTATAGCGTATTTCATTATTACTTAGTTACCACAAAAGTAATAATATTACGTAACGCGTTACTCCCAACACTGGCCCCAGATATAAAAGGAAATCTCATCATTGAAATTTGCTTACTGCACTATTTAGTTGTTCACTTTACATGGTCATAGCACACAGTAACAGTTGTCAACAGCACATGCACTATAAAGATAGCTGAATTTCGAGGATTTTCTGAGTGACTGACCCCTGGCATTGGTGACCCTAGTCACCCACGCAATACGACACACATGTGAACAACACAACAAAAACAGAATGGAGTGTTCAGTGAACTCTTGTCCTCCACCACACACATACACACAGCCTAAGCCGGCAGCTGTACCTATTGTCACCCAAAAAAAACCAACACTGGGATGCCTGTGCACCACTCAGGCACTATAGTCTTGTGCAGAATCCTCCTGGGACTATATAGATCTCACAGGGAGAGGTCGCAGAACCCAAAGTTCCACAACAACCACTAAGTTGAGACAAGGACAGTGAGGCAGCATAGCCAAGTGGCTAGAGCACTAGCCTGGTAATTGAAAGGTTCCAGGTTTTTTGAAATTTAGTGTTTCCTTGAGCAAGAAACTTTGTTCACACTGCTCCAGCTGTATACAGTTGGGGACCTGGTGAGCTGTCACAGCAACATCAATGGGTACCTGGCGTTTACTGGGGAAGCAAATTCCCAATATCCATCTCGAGCTCTCCATTAAAAAAAACATTGCCACTGGATATATAAGGTATTTGCTGCTGAAGCCCTAAACGAGCATACAATCCACATAAATCCTGGTTTACATAGTCCATCCTTATTATGACCTACTGTAGCTGGCTACCAGGAGCGCATCGAATCCTTGATAGAATTCGATGCTCATGTGAAACGGTAAGACTCCACGACTCACCAAGTTGCTGCCGCGCCCAAAATCCGCTGGTTGATAGCTCGCTACGATCGATACTGGTTACATGAGTAGTTCCTCTCTGTTACTGGATAGCGAAATAACAGCACTGGGAACGATAAAGCGGAGCATTCATGTCGGGTAGCCGTATCTATGACAATAGACGCGCATAAGTTACATAATAAGTCACGCGACCGTAACGAGGATTGTCTAATAGTTGCTATGCGCGTTGCCAATCCTTTATTACGTATATTATCTATGCTCACATGACAGCATAGTTAAATTGTTAGCTATCTATATATGAGTAAAGAAAGCTACATCCCTTGTACAGCGCGTACATACAACTTGCAGTTGGAATTTCATTTTAAACATACTGTTAACTATTGATAGTGCTATTACAGTAAATAGTACTAGTGAGCTATCCTCCAGTCTATAATTATGCTAGTGTTGTTTTGTTCCAACAAAATTTAATGGTCCGGTGGCCTAATAACAAACTTCTGAACTATGTATATTCCTGCATTGCCTCTTGTGTGAATGAGGAGGCCCAACAGTACCATAGCACATGGTTGGCATTTTCATGTTTTATAACTTTAAATTTTAGTCGATTACACTTTGCTTAAAAGCATTTTTGAAAGTTAAAAACCTATTATCAACATTTATGAGGCCACCCATGAACCAGGAAAGACTTTAACCCAGAAGCTTTATAAACAAAAAAAAAGTGATAATCAAAAACATAATAATCCTATACAACAGTGCATGCTTTACTTAAACAACACACTTCATGGTAAAAAGTACATAAATATGTTGTGGTACAAAACGATGTGCAATGATAAAATATAAACATGATGAACAATCAATTTTTACAAATAGACATGACCCGGTAAAAAGTTTGCAATTTGCTATTATGCTATCAACGTACAAAAAACAACTGGAATAGTTTTAAATGGCTGTCTTCTGTGCATGATAATGCATATTTACAAAAAAGTAATGTGAAATGATTTACTTAGAGTACATGCATGTCATATGTCTTCACATTCAGAGCCGCTGCTTGTAGCTTCCCGTGAACTCTTACTGTGAAGATCCTTTAACTGTTGGTACACAGTAGAAAATGAGGGCCTACTCTTGGCATGAGATTTAAAGCAAAGTTTCATTACTTCAAACACTTCACTAGGACATCCTCTAGGCTGGATCATTATTTCACATTTCTGTACAGCATCTTTCACTTGTATGTTGTCCATGTTAGGATAGGGAGTACTACCCTGACAGAAAATCTCAGAAAGAAGGACAGCAAATGCCCACACATCAGAATTGATGCTAAATTTTCTTTTCTGCAAAAGCTCAGGGGCAAGCCATGTAATTGGAAGGCTCATGGTAACTCCACGTGGTGGGGTATAGCTGGATTCTCCAGGCTTGAGACACCTTGCTTTGCTGAAAGCACCAATCTTGCACATAAATGGCTGTCCATTAATACATTGCGAGCTTTCAGGTCACAATGTATGATACCACAGCGTCCTAGCTGAACCATGCCATTGGCTATATTAGCTGCCACTGCCAGTAACTGTGATGTACTGAAAGTGTTGGTCTTGGATCTCAGGAAGCTCAGCAAGTCGCCATTTTCTGCATACTGAAAAATCAGAGATGGAGAACTATTCATGAAGGAATCAATCAAATGTATGACATTGGGGTGGGAGATGTGCATTAAAGCATTAGCCTCTTGAGTAAATACTTCTTTGGAGACTTTTTTGATGGCCACTTTTGATCCACTCCTCTTGTTGACTGCCAACCAAAATTCACCATTTTTTCCACTTGCTAATTTTGTTCTTCTATGTAGTCGTCCTAGAAAAGTAAATGCCATATATCAAAAATGTCATCCCTTTATATAAGATCCCTGATTTATAAATTACTGTTTACTAATGCTGTTGTATTATGACTATCACATCAAAAGCTTTTACAACCAGTATACTATATAATACCCCTGATCTCACTTATTTGCTTAGTTTGGCAGTAGCATGGAGAATATTGAATCCATACAGGTGTGTCAAGCTACATAAAACTCCCAGAATATGTAGAAATGTTAAGAGTGCATTCCCAAAAGAGAAAGATTATTTTTACTGTGAGAAAGTGCTTAATGAGCAAATTCACATTGTCTGTCAGCTAGCAGTAGTTATTAGTTAAAACATCACAATCACTTGTTTGAATCTGTTCTGCTTGACTGGCTTAACATAGTGGTATTCATTTGGCCTGTCTAATATATATATGATATATATATATGACAACATAACATGTATTCCCTTGATATCAGCCAAACTTACAGTAGCTTCCAAAGTCATGTAGCCTTGAGGACAAGCCTACATATATAAGAAGTATTTGTAAAGAAGAATAGACTGAGATATTTGATTCATTGCTTTATTGCACTTGACAGGTTACAAATATCCCAGGGATTTTTTTGTACCTATCAAGTTTTTCTAGTGCACACACATAAACGCGCGCACACAGCACACACGTGTATACATATTGACATACTATCACTTGTGAACACGAACACAATATATAGTACACAATACACTCACGGTGTTATACGCAGTAGCATAAATGTATTCCTCATTCTTGACCATGATGGAACATTGTTCAGTTTTCTATTGTGAGCACAAGAATTAGGTTATACACAACGCATAAATAAAAATTGATAATTACGCACACATACTTTAGTTGTTGGTCCCGCAACTGCAACATAACGTTGATCAGTTTCAATGTAGTCATTACCCACAGCAGAAATATATGTGCCATTGTCATCTTCTGATGGGCTGGTCACAGGTATAGGCTGTAGTGAGGGCATTTTCATCTGGTAAAAAAATCAATGCAAACACTAATATCTGTTTTGATATATAATTTATATGAGCGCACATGCATCATAACAGCCACATCTTCATGTCTTTTAGGGTGCTTTATTACTAGTAGACAGCCTCAAATCAAATCTTATTGTATATATATATATATATATAATAGAGTGATTTATAGAGACATATCGTAAATGGGGAAAGTTTCACTGGGCAAAAATTTCACGGTTAAGGCTTACTGAGACTATTCGTGGTGAAAGTTTCGCAGTAGAGCTTAAACATAGCAATATAGTACACTGTAAATTATTGATTTAACGGAGAAACTTTTGCGGTTTAAATTTACTTTGGAACCACGAAAAGTGCGAAACTTTCGCCCAGTGGAACTTTCCCTGTTTACGGACTGTAAGCTACTATACAGTGCATGATCTAGAGTCCTACTGTAATAATAAGCAGCATACAAAAATATAGCATGAGAGCCTATAGCTTAGCTATACTATATTATGATCAAAAGTAAGTATGTTTGCATGCATATAATAAATATGTCACCTCTGTACACATATAGTCAGAGTGTAAACTATGTATTCTGAATATCTTCAACCACAAACTGTAAGGATTTGTTTAAAACTGCCTCCTTCATCTGCTTTATGTCATTTTCCACATGAGCAATACGAGAAGTCAATCTTTGTATTTGATCATTCATATCTGACATGAGAAAGGAATTACTCTGCAGAGGATTGTCATCTTGGACTGTCAGGATGTACGTAGTTCCATCAACTTCCTGAAAAAGACCCATGCATGATTAGGCATGACTAGCTACCATTCACCCACTATCATTGTAAAACCCACATAATTATAGTCCACCTAGTGTTGATCCAATATATTATCAAAACTATACCCAAACCTTCCACTATAATACAGTTCTCTTCAACTCGAGCTTCCTGTATAGCTAGTCTATGTGTATACGTAGTTGTACTCAATTAGCTAGCATAAACCGCAACAGCTCAGTATACCTTTTGAATGTTCTGTTGCCTTGGAGGAGGAGGGGGCGGACCTTTCTTATACGAGTAGCACGGGGAAGTGGCTCAGGTTGATTTAAGTCCCTGGACTCTAGGTTCTCTTCAAGAGCTTTATAATTGGCTCGTTCACGCAACAACTTCTTAACCAAGCAACCGTGACCAAGATGATCTTTTTCTTCTTCCAACGCTTCAACGAGCAGGTCAAACGCGTTTTCTCCCTTTCCCTGGATGATCCTTACGAGTTTTCCGTTTTTCTCAGCGTCCGAATCCTTGTCTCTTGATAATCTTTGATGTTCCTGCCTGCCGGGGTCACGAGATGCTTTTTACACAGAATAGGCAGCAGAGTATCCAGTTGAATAGTTAATTTTAAATCTGTTTCCATTCTTTGTAGAATTTCCTCAATTCAAAAAAGCATGAAAAAAATTTCACACACATTCAAATGGTTAAAACTCAAAAAAATTGGTGATGATTATGAATGAATTTTATTTATAAAGCAAGTACTATCCGTATAATTATATGCAACTGTACATGTGATGAGTACTTGTTGAAATCCATGTATTTTTTTCAGACCACTCTAACCATTGCCTTAAAGGCAGCCTGGCAGAGTTTAGTTTAGTGTATGTATTTTAGTTGTTGTACAGATTAGATCATATGATGGAATAGTAAATATCCACGTACTCAATAGCTACATTTACAATACTTACAGTGTTTATTTTGAATAGCTTTTAATTCTGAGTATGTAAAGTGACGTCCTATAAAAATAAACGTGCATACAACCGATAATCAGAATAGTATATTTCCATGGACAATTAACAAAACACACACACAATTTTCACCTTTAAATGCAATATATAGTGTAACCAATAACAAAATAAATAAAATATAGCTTTAAAATTTCTGTGCCGTATTTCAATATGTACTTTGCATTGTAATTTAGCTAATGTACACATGAATATGCAAATGCTGAGCCATCTAAAGTTTGAGTACCTATATGTACATCAACAAGAACACTCACTCCATTTACAGCATTTTGAGGAATCATGTACTGATTGTCATCTTCGACGCAATCATTGTTGCCCACTTGCATGCCACCCAATCTGGACTGTAAACTGGGAGTACAGTTTATCTGTTCCCAAAATCCTAATTACTACTTTTAAAATAATTATTCTTCTGGTGCCAGTATAGTGGTTGTTGGATTATAGTTTAGCTATTCCTCAGACCTTTCTGGTGGTTTAGCCACCCTGCATGACCCAGAATTTGTTAATGTTTATGGCTATAGTGCTACGAACACTTGCTTTCATGGTCTCATAGATATTAGACGGTGCTATATGTGTAGTTGTGCTGGGTGCTAGAGTGTAGAGTCCCATGGGTAGATGACTACGGAGCCCAACACTTATTCCAGTGTTGTGTAGTCATAAATGCATATGTGATCATCTACATATATATATATATATATATATATATATATATGGCTTCAAATAAATGTGCACCTATGTTTAACATGATGTACAGCAGGTATAATAGCATAGAGACCCTTAACCAGGTCCAAGCGTAAAAAGGGAAAGCAGAATGACTGCAACTCTATACATGCAGTAACATTCCAACTGTGGATGTGATCGGACACGACTCACCAGGTCAATAATTTGGTTTATATGAATTCTGCTATAGATAAATGCAAAGGGCCAATTCGACTACAGTGCAATGCATGCACAGCTATTGCCTACGAGCACTGGAGTACTTGACAAGTCTGTAGAGGTGAATCCTCCTGGGGCAGGACAAGTCTCACAGGCAGAGGCTGGAGAATCCAAAGTTTCCACAGCAACGTAGCACAGTTGGCTTCCCCAGTTGACCCAAGTCCCCATACACAGTGGGTAGACTGGAGTAATGTGAGTATAGTTTCTTGTTCACGAAACAATAACAGAACTAGGCGCTATGCATTAAACCTTGCATGGATTATCAAGGTAAGCTACTTTAAATGGTTTTAATAACACTAAATTGTTCAGTGTATACATTACTGACAGAAATGGCAATTTAGAAGGCTGTACTGTAAATCTACTAGCTAGTTATATGCTGAAAATTTAATTCTTAAAAATGCTTCAGTTCAGATTCTGTTTATCAGTACAGTACTTGTATGTGCATGGAAGGGAATGAGTCTACCCATGGAAGGGAATATAGGCAAGTGCTATATGAAACTATAAATACCTAGTAGCTACTTAGTTTTTTTTTCATGACATGCATTATCGACTGATAACAATTTGTAATATTGCAAAAATGTACCATAGTCTAGTATTATGTTTGATGCTCCAAAGGAACTAGCTATTATTCTCAAAATTGTCCCAGTATAATGGGCTATTGCCTAGTCTTGATGCATAGAATAGCTACCAGAAAAGTGATTGACACATCAGTCTATACCCGATTACTCGTTATTAACAGGAATGATGGATGGAATATACAGCTGTTATTTATTTATTTGACAGCACAGTTGATGTGATGTCAATAGGATTGGCATAGGCGTAGCAAGATGTTTTTAGATAGGGGAGCTCTAGTTTGGTGTTGAAGAGCAAAAAAAAAAAAAAAGGTCAACATTTGCTAAGAATGGCTGCCCTCCACTAAATAATATAGATTGTATCACTGATAAAGCACATAAAAATCCTTATTCATACCTTCATAGTTCGCTACACAAGTTCTCTGAGTACTGTGACTGCTTTATAAGAGTAACTGACTGCTCTATTAGAGTATCTCGATCTTTTTTGCATTTACAATCAGAAAATCGCAAGGGGGCTCCAGCTCCCCTTGTCCCCCGGGGTTACTACGCCTGTGGGATTGGTATATATTAATATATAGAAGGACTGCGTGAGAGCGTTTTCATTTCCATGGTAACGAATAATGACGTAAAGGGCACACCTACGGTCGCCATATTGTTGAACCACGTTGCGGTAGTGATTGTTGTTATTACAGCGTTTGTATTGTGAATACAATGGTTAACTGTGCTATTGTTGGCTGTTCTAGTGACAGTAGCAAGCCTGGAAGGAATAATTGCTCGTTTCACAAGCCACCAACCATAATCACGCACCAAGGACCTCAAATGGTGGAAATAACGACGGAAAGGAGAAGAGTTTGGTTATAGAGACGATTTGCCATGTTTAGAAAATGTTTATGTTTGCAGTACTCATTTTGAAAGCGGTAAGTGCTACAATCTAGGTGTGTTGTGCTGTACTAATTCATTTTATTTAGGTAAACCAGCACAGACTCGTGAGATATGTTATGAATACGTTTGATGTTGACTGGGCTCCTTGCATTAACCTAGGGCATGACAAGGTCAATGTGAGTACTTTGCAAGCAGCTAGTGATAGGGCAATACGAACTGAACAGAGAAGGCAAAGAATGGAGGAAGCTGCAACCTCATCTTCTGTTTCCTCTTCCAGTGTTGTTGCACAAGTATCAGAGGAAGATACTGGCTGTGTGTTTGTTAATGAGGGTACTCAAACTGACCAAGGAGTGTTGTGTCACAGTAAAACGGTGCAAACAACTCCACCTCAGACTTGTGATGTAGGGGTTCAGACAGATGACTGGAATTTTTTCAATGAGAGGTTTTTTTGTCAGATGATTCCAAGGTACATTACTACACTGAGCTGACCAAGTGCGCACTGCTGCTGTCAACATTTGAGTTTGTGATGAAACCCTTTTGTAATGGAGAGAAACGAGCATTCTACTGGCGTTCATTCCTCATAGTTCTTTTAAAGTTGAGGTTTAATCTGGGACTGCAAGACCTAGCATATAGATTGAATGTATCACTAGCTACTGTGTCACGTTCATTCCATGCAACACTAGATGTTATGATGGTACGTTTGCAGTGGCTTATAAAATGGCCAGAGAAGGAGCAGCTGTGGAAAACTATTCCAAACTGCTTTCATGCCTGATATGGAACTAAGGTAGTGGCAATTGTTGACTGTTATGAGATAAAGATTGAAACACCATCTCATTTAGTAGCTAAGTCAGCAACATGGTCGCAATATAAACATGCTAACACTGCTAAAGTGTTCATCTCAATGTGTCCACAAGGAGTAACTACCTTTGTTTCATGTGCTTGGGGAGGAAGAATAAGTGATAAACACTTGACTGTCAACTGTGGCTTTCTTTCAAAATTATTGCCGGGAGACATTGTCCTTGCTGACCGCGGTTTTGACATTGATGAGGATGTTGCCAGAATGCAGGCAACTTTACAAATACCCGCATTCACACGTGGATGTGTGCAGTTGTCTCCACAAGATCTTGAGAAAACTCGCCAACTGGCAAATGTCCGTATACACATTGAGAGGGTGATAGGTGCTACGAGGCAGAGATACTCTATTCTGATGAGTTGTATCCCCATAGACTTTGTGAAACCTAAGGCAGATGGAGAAAAAGCTACTGTAGACAAAATTATAATTATTTGTTCAGCATTAAATAATTTATGTAGTTCCTAATAATTAATTTCATTACATGACAAATACTGTAACTGTACATTAATATAATAACATTTCTTTTGCTTCTTCCGTGTAAATGCTTCTTCCGTGTAAATTGAGGCAACTTTCGACAGTTTGCACAATACCACTTGTTGGCACGTGGAGGATTCTTCAGATTAAGGCATGAGAGGTGGAACCATCGACCATTCTCAATCATCATTGTCACATCCGACCATCTCACCGCCCTTGTCTTCCTTGCAGTAAATGTAAGTATCACTAACAGCTGAAGCTGCTGCAGTCTGTGCTGGCATAACTTGTTCTCGAGAATGCCATTTTGCCAGCAATTCTGGAAGAATACATAATTCAAAAAAATGAGAACTTTTGTCAACTATGTCTTTGATCAGGTGTTCATCTCGAAATATTCTCTGGATTGAGATGCTTGCATTACCATCACGAAAAGTCGCAATTACAAAATCAGCAGAACACACAAAGAGCTGAGTCTGTACTTGATAGTAGTACATGTGTGTTTTCAAAAGGTTACCATCATCTTGAATGTAGGGAACTGATGATGGTTCAACATCACAAACGCAATAAGGGCACTTGACTTCCAGTACCCCTATTCCAGTGCAGCATTCACACTGGATATTGCCATCCGGACTAGCCCCAATGAAGGGATATGTGATGCTAATAATAAGCCCACTTTCCTTGCAAAAAAAGCCAGAGTGAACATCTTTCATAATGTCTACATATGCTGAAGTCTCGTGTTCACACCCCCACTTAGTAGCCTTAGAGGAGAAATTATTTATCTCTGGATAACAAATTCGTCGAATCAGGCAATGAGTCATTGTATAAATGTGCTCCCCTTTTCCTGTTGCAGCTAATAGAACCTTTAGGCTTCGTAAATGTTATGTCCATTATTCGAGTATAAGGTATCGTTTCCACTAAGCGCAGCTCCTTCCACACACAACCTATCTGTGTACAAGTTGTGGAAACCCGTGATGCCGATTCAAGATAAAATAAAATAGCTGCAACATGGGAACAAACTTCACCAAGGCCTGCCATGCAGGTGCAGTGACCTGCCTCAACTGTGTCATCATGCTCACATGTCACCCAAGTGTTCACTGGTGGATCATTAGCACGCTGGGAGTGTCTCAACTACCGGTATAGTACATATAAGTGAAGTGATTGCATGTGTAGCTAAAATTTACCTTTGCTACTGCAGCAAACTTTTTGTCAAATCGTTTTGAACCCAGATAGTTCACGAATCCGCAAAGGAAGTACTTGTACGCATCATGAGCTTTAAACCGTTGTGAAGTACAAAAGCTGTGTCCGTGACAGGTGGAAAAACGCCTTTCATCAATTCAGAGGGTGGAATCAAATACGGGTCTTGAATTCCAGATAGCTTCTCGAGGTACCTCCTCTTATTACTGATAGACAACTCCCGAGCAGTCACTTAATCAATGTTTTTTTTTGTTTTTTTTCCCGGGGTAACCAGCACCCCTTGCCACCACCCCTAGCACTAGATGTTGAAGTGCTAGACAAAAATTGGACTGAGATTAAAGGGAGCAATTTAAATAATTAGGGGGAAGGCACCCGACCCTCTGATAGTACAAGGTCAAGTGCCCTATGGCTGATGGGACAACCACTGTGGGAGCGCGCCCCCCTATAAGGCACGCAATCGCTGAGCGGAGCAACGAGAAGCTGATGCGACAACGTAGCCAAGACATCGCGCTGCTGTAGGGAACTTCTCTCTTCAGGGACAGTAAGTAGGCTAAACGTTTGTAAAAGATGCTGGTACATCCACTGACTCCACCAAACGTTGAAAAGACTAATGGGGTAAATGAACCCATCTCAACCTCCCTAATCCTCTGCTCATATTTCCTACGTTTCTCCTTTTCAAATCTCCGATACAATGAAGCCACTGGTGTAGCACGGTATGACGAAGCAGTTGGATTAAACACCTTAACATCAAAGAAAGCCCCAGAACCCAACAGCTGAAACATCCAATCGTGCTCCATCCTCACGATTTGCAGTAGCGTATGTGAGTGTTTCACCAGAGAGAGACTGTAAAGGGGGCTCAACACACACATCAGTACAGACTTCTGACAGGATGGCAGCAGTAAAATCCCTAAGTTCGTTGTGCCGAAGGGTGGGGTAGCCACCTGTAGGGCAGTTCATGGAGTGGTCTACAGAGAATCCTTGACCACAAACACACTGGGTTGGCAATCCAGATGGGAGCCACCCATAGCGTAAGCAGAGAGCATCACGGAAGGCACCCTTATGCAGAGCAAAACCATGCTCCTCTACAGGCAAAGCGGAAAGCCAAGAGGAGGCCCCTTTCTCGCTAGACAGTGCCACAATCCTCTGCAGACCAACTGGTAATGATTGACACAAAGTGGCAGCGACCTCATCATGCGCTCGATGCTTCATTCGCACAACTTCACACTTAGCCGAGAGTTGGGCCTCCAAGGTGTCAATGCTAAATGTTAGCTCCTGCTGAACAATCAAAGCAACAAGCGCAGAGGTAATCTTCACAGAAGAATCAAACTCAGCATCAGAATGAGATTTGGGATCACAGATACCAAGACCACCCAGTCTAACAGGTAAGGAAAAAAGAGCCCTCTCCACATCACTAATAGATCTCCCAGTCAGTGCGGGCAAAAGTTGAAGAGAGATGATGTCTTCCAGTGGTTCGAGAAGGGAGGAATTGCCACTTAATCAATGGCAATTCATCAGCCGCCATATCCATAATCACGATCCAGCTCCGGTTCAACAATATGGCGATCGTGGGTGTGCCCTATACGTCATCATTCGTTACCATGGAAATGAAAACGCTCTATTTTGATTAAATTGCGCTATAATCAGCTGCAGCGCATTATAGTGACTCATCTTGTTATTTAACTATGCTAATAACATAACATCTGACAACAAAGCTAAAATTAGAAAACACTCCCTACTGGAGCAATCAGTGGAGAAAGCACCAATTTTAACGGTTTTGAAAACTCTGAAGCAAAGCCAAGGGCTTTAAGATCGGCTCATGCATGATCTTTATAAGCTAACTGACTTGTAAAGTTGTAGCTACAATCACAAAAGCTGATTTTTAAATTCACAACCTATCAAGACAGCTAGGTTTAAATACGTTTATTCGCTAGCACAATAAAGTTACTATATTACGAGAGAAGCCCTAGAGCTATTGTCATCTATTATTTGTGATGTATGCTCAATGTTTTAGATACTAATAATACTGCATTATTATTATTATTTCTATGATTCTAATAATTTGTGCATGTTCAGACAGTTCAGTCAACAAATAACTGAAGAAGCATGATTTGCTACCAGGTCAAGATCTCTGTGTGGATTTTTTTAGAAACCTCATGATCATTGTCTTCAGTCACAACATGCTTGCTTGTTCTTAATTGAGTACATAAATGTGGTTCATATTACTCACTCTCTAATAAAACAGTCAATTTTTTTTTGTAATAAAGCATTTGTATATTAAAAGCCGGAAAAGTGTTATAAACTTAATATTTTGAGCATGATGTCATGATGAGGACACTGAAAAGCACATGCATTATGGGTAAGTTATTTGGGACTGCCTGAAAGAATTTTGAGCAAAATATTTGAAGATATGTATTGACATTGGTCTACATAAAAGCTTTAAAACTGGTTGTATTTCGGAGGTTCTGGATACAAGATACAGCACTGATCAACTAATGGTATTGCCCTTTTGACAGCATGGTTAAATTGTTAGCTATCTATATATGTGTAAAGAAAGCTACATCCCTTGTGCAACGAGTACATACAACTTAGAATTTCATTATAGACATACTGTTAACTATACTGATAGTACTATTGCAGTAAATAGTACTAGTGAGCTATCCTCCAGTCTATATAATATTATGCTAGTGCTGTTTTTTCCCAACAAAATTTAATGGTCCGGTGGCCTAATAAAGAATTTCTGAACTATGTACATTCCTGCATTGCCTCTTATGGGAAGAAAGAGGCCCAGCCGGTGTTCACACACAGTACAGTAGCGCATGATTAGCATTTTCAAGTTCTATAGATACAAATTTTAGTGAATTACACTTTGCGTACGCATTTGTGAAAGTTGAAAACCTGTCATCAACATTTATGAGGTCGCCCATGAACCAGGAATGACTTTTGCCCAGAAAATTTTATAAACAAAAAAGTGATAACTAAAAACATTATAATCCAACACAACAGTGCGTGCTTTACTTAAATGCATGCTTCATGTTAAAAGTTGATCTAGTACATGAATGTGTTAGCTATGTTACAAAAAGATGTGCAATGATAATAAACATGACGAAAAAACAATTTTTACAAATGGACGTGATCCGGTGATATAAAAAATTTGCAATTTACTATTATACTAACTACATACAAAAAAAAACTGGTCCTGGACCAGGAATAGTTTTAAAACAGCTGCCTTCTGTGCATGATAATGCATATTTACAAAAAAGTAATGTGAAATGATTTACTTAGAGTACATGCATGTCATATGTCTTCACATTCAGAGCCGCTGCTTGTAGCTTCCCGTGAACTCTTACTGTGAAGATCCTTTAACTGTTGGTACACAGTAGAAAATGAGGGTCTACTTTTGGCATGAGATTTAAAGCAAAGTTTCATTACTTCAAACACTTCACTGGGACATTCTCTAGGCTGGATCATTGTTTCACCTTTCTGTACAGCATCTTTCACTTGTGCGTTATCCATGTTAGGATAGGGAGTACTACCCTGAGAGAAAATCTCAGAAAGAAGAACAGCAAATGCCCACACATCAGATTTGATGCTAAATTTTCTTTTCTGCAAAAGCTCAGGGGAAAGCCATTTAATTGGAAGGCTCACGGTAACTCCACGTGGTGGGGTATAGCTGGATTCTCCAGGCTTGAGACACCTTGCTTTACTGAAAGCACCAATCTTGCACATAAAATGGCTATCAATTAATACACTGCGAGCTTTCAGGTCACAATGTATGATACCACAGCGTCCAAGCTGAACCATGCCATTGGCCACATTAGCTGCCATTGCCAGTAACTGTGATGTACTGAAAGTGTTGGTCTTGGATCTCAGACAGCTCAGCAAATCACCATTTTCTGCATACTCAAAAATCAGAGATGGGGAGTTATTCATGAAAGAATCAATCAGACGTATGACGTTGGGGTGGGAGATGTGCATTAAAGCATTAACCTCTTGAGTAAATACTTCTTTGGAGGTTACTTTTTTGATGGCCACTTTTGATCCACTCCTCTTGTTTACTGCCAACCAAATTTCACCGTTTTTTCCACTTGCAAGTTTTTGTTCTTCTATGTAGTCATCCTAGAAAAGTAAATACCAAACTTTCAAAATATGTCATCATAGAAAATCCCTGATTTATAAATTACTGCATGGTTACCAATGCTGTTGCATTATATGTGACCATCACATCAAAAGCTTCCACTAGGGTATACCAACCAGTAAACTATATAAACCCCTGGCCTCAGTTTTTGCTTAGTTCGGCACAGTGGCATGGGGAATATTGAATCCATACAGGTGTGTTAAGTACTTAAAACCTCCATATATAAGTATTAATACCACAAGGGTATGTTCCCAGAAGAAAGAATTTTTATAGTACATGACATAATGATCAAATTCACGCTGTGTATCAGCTAACAGTATAGTTATTAGTCACAACATAACAATCACCTGCTTGAATCTGTTCTGCATGACTGGCTTAACATATTGGTATTCATTTGGCCTGTCCTAAAATATATGATATATGATAGCATAACATGTGTATTCCCCTGATATCAGCCAAACTTACAGTAGCTTCCAAAGTCATGTAGCCTTGAGGAAAAGCCTACATGTATAAAAAGTATATGTATAAAGAAGATATATGAAGTATTTGATTCATTGTTCCATTGCACTTGACAGGTTACAAAAGTCCCAGGGATTTTTTTGTACCTATCAAGTGCACATCACTCACATGCATACACTGATACATCATGTATACATATACTATCACTTGTGAAAATGAACACAATAATACACAAACACTCACAGTGTTATGTGCAGTAGCATAGATGTATTCCTCATTCTTGACCATGATGGAACTTTGTTCAGTTTTCTATTGTGTTCAGAAGAATTAGGTTACACACAATGCATAATGGACATAAAAATTTATTGATAACGATACACACATACTTTAGTTGTTGGTCCTGCAACTGCAACATAGTGTTGATCAGTTTCAATGTAGTCATTACTCACAGCAGAAATATATATGCCATTGTCGTCTTCTGATGGGCTGGTCACAGGTATAGGCTGTAGCGAGGGCATTTTCATCTGTTGAAAAATTCAATACAGACATTTATATCTGTTTTGAATTTATGAACACACATCTTTACTGCCACATTTTTATGCCTTTTAGGGTGCTTCATTACCAGTAAGCATGCAGCCTCAAATCAAATCTTGTTATATTTAACAGAGTGACTTATGTACTTAGAATACGTACTGTAAGCTACTACAGTGTATGATTCAAAATTATGATCAAAAGTAAGTATGTTTGCATACAAAAATATGTCACCTCTGTTCGCATGTAGTCAGCTTCTTTTAGAGTGTAAACAAGACCATTCAATGTATTCTGAATACCTTCAACAGCAAACTGTAAGGATTTGTTTAAAACTGCCTCCTTTATCTGCTTTATGTCATTTTCCACATGAGCAATGCGAGAGGTCAACCTTTGTATTTTATCATTCATATCTGACATGAGAAAGGAAATACTCTGCAGAGGATTGTCATCTTGAACTGTCAGGACATACTTAGTGTTATCAACCTCCTGTCAAAATAAAAAGACCCATGATTAGACATGACTATGGCTATACCATTTACCTACTATCTCATTGTAAAACCCACGTGATAATGCTACATCCTCTGTGCAAATCTCATGTAACTCAAATTTAAGGCCACAACTGCTATAGAATCACCACCTTCTTTTTTGCAATTATACTGTAATGTATATTATAGCCTGTTGGTTATTGTACTTATGTTATTTTTGAAGAAAACGTCTATTGCAAGTGGAACAAAGTTTAAATTTGAATTGCTGTAAAATGTAGCGATAATTCATGACAGTTCAGTGTTTTACTATATGAAGTAATGTCTAGACTTCTATTGATATCATTGATGTAGTCAATTATCAAACAATTGCCCTCATCCTGCTTAATACTTACCACTTCCTGGTTTTTATTTACGCATTGTCTTTTCACACAAAAATAGTTTTGTGTGCATAAATATAATAGCTGTATAGTATTTGTGATGAATGCTATAAATGAAACAAAATAAATATACTGTCATAATTTCATTGAGTTATAGCTAGCACAATTGTATTATACGCAAATAGCATAACCATATTCTTAAATGATGAGTTTGTTTTTGCAGGTAGATAGCTATAGCTAGCTCTTTCTCACCATCAAGAATGCATGCCAGTCATAGCTATACTGTCTACATATATATATATAGTCTAGTCTAAATATTTCGAGAGGGAAAATTTTCGCCTTTTCAGGTTTTTTGAGTTAACAATGATCCTTGAGAAATTTACACCTCCAAATATGAGATATATCGTCTGCAGTTCGCGAAGAGTGAATTTTTACATTGCTTAACCTCGAAAATTTTGCCCCTCCAAATATTTAGGCTATAGCTATATAGACGGCACTCATTAGCTATAGCTATTGTAAGCTGGCCACTCCAAATAAGACTGTAGTTTCCCGTCCTGAGGTTTTCGTTTTTCGGTGCGGGCGGGAGGCTTATTATCATTATTTATTATTAAAGATTCGACTGCTCTATTAGAGTATCTCGATCTTGAGAGGATTTCAAGGTCATGAAAATGGCTTTTTTGCAAGCTAGCAACCATTAGAACCGTTCATTTTAGGTTTCATTGTGCTTTTTAGCAACGCAAAATAAAAGACTCCATGAGAAGTTTCCAGAAAGCAGCACAGGAAGTGGTTTAGGAAAAATAATGACAATAATGACCATTTAGTGCGGGTGCTCAGACATGATGCGGGCGGAGGACGGGAAACTACACTCTCATTTGGAGTGGCCTAAGCTTAAGCCGCAGCAGCTCAGTACCTTTTGGATATTCTGTGGCCTTGGAGGAAGAGGGGGCGGACCTTTCTTACGAGTAGCACGGGGGAGTGGCTCAGGTCGATTTAAGTCCCTGGACTCTTTAGGTTTCTCTTCAGATATATTCCGAGATTTACAATTGGCTCGTTCACGCAACAATTTCTTAGCCAAGCAACCGTGACCAAGATGTTCTGTTTCTTCTTCCAACGCCTCAACGAGCAGGTCAAACGCATTTTCTCCTTTTCCCTGGATGATCCTTACGAGTTTTCCGTTTTTCTCAGCGTCCGAATCTTTGTCGCTTGATAGTCTTTGATGTTCTGCCTGGGTCACGAGATGCTTTGTACACAGAATCGGCAGCAGAGTGTCCAGTTGAATAGTTAATTTTAAATCTGTTTCCATTCTTTGTAGAATTTCCCTCAATTCCGCATCTAGTGCCATGTGTGATCAACGGCGCACGTTAGTATAGCGGCTAGTCTAGCTGGTTCCTAAATCAAGCTGAACTCCTGACAGTAACCTGGCGGTAGCTAGTTACAAGTTAGCTACGTTTCTCAGTGGAGATAGTAAAAAGTCTCATATTCCGGTCTTTATAATAGCCGGTTAAGCGGATGCAATTAGTTTGTCTTCATTCGTAAAAAAATCACCTTTTTGCTTGTCATTACATCATTGTGTCAGAAAAATATAGTTTACTAGGCTATAGGGATGTCCCATGCTTATCTATTTATTCACTACCTTAGGATGACATCACTCACTTTACTAAATCAATCAGTAAACTGAACTACTAAGTGAAGAAATACTATGGGATGCCGTTTGTACCAAAATTGTACAAAAATGCCTTATTTATAAACTACACTGTTAAAATGAAGAGTAACCACAACTCTCAAGGAGTTCCCAGTGTAGGGAGGATTTAACACCCCTGGAGAGTAACCATTACTCCAAAGGAGTAACTGGGGAGTAACACATGCTCTGAAGGTGGCGTCACTTACTCTTCAGAGTAATGGTTATTCTCTTCAGAGTGTTGGTTACTCTCCATGGGGTGTTAAATCCTCCCTACACTGGGAACTCTCAGAGTGGTGGTTACTCTTTATTTTTAACAGTGTATAACCATGCATACTTTATAAATCAATGCACTACTTTATAAATCAATGCACTACTTTATAAATCATGAACATATACTTTATAAATCATATGCATGATTTATAAACCATATATCTGATTTATAAATCATTGACATACTTTATAAACTATAACATTGATTTATATAATTATACATGTGATTTGTAAACTATAACACTTATTTGTAAAGTATAAACACTGATTTATAAATTATAATATTAATTTATATATCAATGTACTACTTTATAAGTCATGTGTATAGTTTATAAATCATGTGTATAGTTTATAAATCATACACATGATTTATAAATCAATAACATACTTTATGAACCAAACATGCATAATTTATAAATCATCATTATGATTTATAAATTGCACATGTCAGATTAATAAATCATAGTATATTTTACAAACCATCATCACGAGTGACTTAGTTTGGTTATTGTTGTATTTTATAAATCATTGTCGTGCTTTATAAATTTAACACATACTTTACAAATCACATGTACAATTTACTTTTGTAAACTAATACTATGATATATAAATCAATAGTGTAATTTAGTAGCCATATGTTGTTATTTAGTATCGATAGTTAGAATTCATATCAATATTGCTTAGATGTGCATCAAATGGAAAGCATTTGTGGCATGTGATCCAGCACAGGATTCAGCAAACTTAGTACAAGCTTTGGCAGCTGTTGTGAACACTTGCACTAATGAGAGCAACCCAGCAAAGTGGAGTATCACCATTACCAATGCCCCTGTCATCGTCATGGGTAACTCCCCTGCCAGTAATTCCACTAATTATGCCACTCTTGCTGGCTACTCTTACACGGTGTAGGATTTGGGTTCAAGCCAGTCAGTGACAACAGTGGCATAATTGGTGACAACAGTGGCATAATTGGTGACAACAGTGGCATAGTTGGTGGGACCACTGGCAGGGACATTGGTAATGGTGATATACTCCACTTTGCCGGGTTGCTCTCATTAGTGCAAGTGCTCACAACAGCTGCCAAAGCTTGTACTAAGTTTGCTGAATCCTGTGCTGGATCACATGCCACAAATGCTTTCCATTTGATGCACATCTAAGCAATATTGATATGAATTCTAACTATCGATACTAAACAACAACATACACCTGTATGGCTACTAAATTACACTATTGATTTATATATCATAGTATTAGTTTACAAAAGTAAATTGTACATGTGATTTGTAAAGTATGTGTTAAATTTATAAAGCACGACAATGATTTATAAAATACAACAATAACCAAACTAAGTCACTCGTGATGATGGTTTGTAAAATATACTTATGATTTATTAATCTGACATGTGCAATTTATAAATCATAATGATGATTTATAAATTATGCATGTATGGTTCATAAAGTATGTCATTGATTTATAAATCATGTGTATGATTTATAAACTATACACATGATTTATAAACTATACACATGATTTATAAAGTAGTATATTGATATATAAATTAATATTATAATTTATAAATCAGTGTTTATACTTTACAAATAAGTGTTATAGTTTACAAATCACATGTATAATTTATATAAATCAATGTTATAGTTTATAAAGTATGTCAATGATTTATAAATCAGGTATATGGTTTATAAATCAGGTATATGGTTTATAAATCATGCATATGATTTATAAAGTATATGTTCATGATTTATAAAGTAGTGCATTGATTTATAAAGTATGGTTATAGTTTATAAATAAGGCATTTTTGTACAATTTTGGTACAAACGGCACCCCATACACAAATGTAAAGCAATTGTATTGTATCTTTTACTGTACAGAAACCTCCATATGAAGTATATAATTGGTTAGTGAGTTGTGATTCAGACCCTTAGCCAGTGTTGTATATTTACATACCTGGTAGGGCTCTGCATACTCCCCTTCAATACTGGGTCTTTTAGATGTCTGTATACATTATATGCACATATCAACATACACAATGGACATTAATGACTTGTACTAACTTTTACAGAAGTTTGAAGTCGCTTGTACACTGAAGCAGTTGATATGTAAGAGTTCTCACAAGCTTCTGATTCTGGCATTGATCTAGTTATGGATAGGTTCTTACTGACAGGCTCACACTGCAAGATGGCAACTGTGATAACACATGCAGTGACAACATATATTTAATGTCTACATACCTCCATCTCCATGTCTTCCTCATTCACTCTGGATGGAATAAGCACTGCTGAAATCCCATTTTGGATGTAGTCAAGTTTGTCATAGATAGCCTGCATGGAGTATGACAGCTTGGTTTCTTTCAGTGCTTCTGAGTATTCCATATGTTTAACAGTGTCCTTTACAGCTCGCAAATCAATTTCTAGTGTGCCAAGCCTTGTATTTAACTTGTAGCAAAACCTGCATTGATAAAAGGGCAGCTGCTTCGTTGCGAGCTTCACTGTTAGTTCCTCGTGATCGGTTGCCAGAAAATTGACACAAGTAACTCTCGAGCACTTGCATTAACTCAGGCTTTAAGGGAGATTCTTCCTGTGTACGTAGATGCAGACAAATGTGGAATCATAAATTTTACTGATTACATGCTTAACTCACTTTTGGTTGGGAGCGAGGCTGTAGGTTAGCACTTATTTTCTCCTTTTCAAGTTTCTTGGCAATAGTTTCATGTCCTAGGTGGCCATCTGCTTTCTTTATAGCTGCAATAAACAGATCAAAAGCATTTGTCCCTATAGTAGTGATCATATCAAGTAGTTTGCTATTCCTTTGCTGAGATGATAAGTGACCAGCATCACTAGAAAGCTCATTAAACTCTGCTTCAGTTACTAGTTTGCACTGTGACAAGTGTGGCAACAATGTATTAGCATCTAAAGTGTTTGTAAGCTCTTCTCGATGGTCTTGCAAGATCTTCAAGTATTTCCTATCAAGTGCCATTATTAATAAGTTTACTGTCTACTGAGCTAAATACATCTGCTGAACTATAGGTAGCTCTGCCTTTTATAACTATAGTATGTTCACGTTGAGCTGAATCCTGAAAAACAGCTAAAAATTGAAAGTGGATTTTTTCTCAACAGAGTTAACATTTCAGCCAACCAGATGATTATTGGTAACAGCAAAGGTGTCAACAACAGACATGTATGGTTTGGCTCCACTACAAGTTCAGGAAAGGGCTGTAATGGACACTGTACTTATATGGCTTCCCCATAGGAAATGTATTGTGAAAACTTTGATTGGCCGTAAATATTATGTCAAACATTTGAACAAAAAGATTTTGAAATATTTTTAGTGGGTCAAGCAGTACTACAAATGAGCCAAATTTCAAGATCATGTGTAATTGCATCCATGAGTTATTAAATGTTTTTGAGGGTTCAGCTCAACGTGAACATACTATAGTCGGTAAACATGCAAGACATACATAATTTTATGTCACAATATTTCCCTAGATTTCTTTTTTTATATTCAATCCAGCCCTAAGGAACAATGATGTCAACAAAGAGATTCCCCAAGGCCTCAGTGTGCATTGACATTTTTCCATACATGTATGTTTTTGGCACATTGGTGCTAAGATCACTTTGAAAGAAAACTTGAAAACCTAGATGCATTGATTAAACCTCAAGCTTTCAATATTTCTACAGTTTTGCATTGTAACCAAGACAAGATGTGAATCATGTGACCATAGTACTTGCTGAATCACTTAGTATTACATCCATGCTAACATATGTAAGATGTGATTTCTAGTAGCTATGTATGTGGTACACGTATAATAATTATGTATTAATTTTATATACATCAAGACACACGATAGTGTGTCGTGCGGCCCAAGAAGCCGGCGCGCCACACCGTGAGTATATTAACAGGAAGAAAGAAAACGCAATTTTCACACCTATGTAGCTCTGTGATCCCTTATCCGATTGGAACCAAATTTGCTAGAGACGTGCCGCCCAGTCAGGGGAGTCTACATACCAAATTTGAAGAAAATCGGTTAAAAGCCATTTCCGAGATACGAGCGAACAAAATTTCGTTTTAATTTCTTCGTTTTTTTCTTCTTTTTCATCTTCATTTCGCACACTTGGCAAAATTCGCCATAAAACACGAATGCGTGCTCGGATTGGGCTGAAATTTGACACACTTAAAGGGCTCATTAAGGCGGATCTCCGTACTAACTTTGGTAGGAATCCGATGAACATTCACGGAGTTATTACCGATTATTTGCGTAAAATAAGGTCGAAGGTCTGTCACGCCTACAGGGTAAACCCCTTGGAGGAATCAGTTGAAAATTGATATGTAGATAGAGCAACCATCGTAGGAGTGCCTTTTTGTGGTTTGAAAGGAATCGGGATAAAGACCATGGAGATATGACACAAAACCCAACCGGTGTCAAAATTACGCGATCGATTTTTATGAATAAAAAAACTATTAGTTTTCGTGTCTACCAGGCAAACCGCTTAGAGCAATGAACTGAAAATCAGTATGTAGCTGGAATAATCATCATAGAAAGTTCTTGCAGTAGTACAGAAGAATCGGATTACAAATCACTGAGTTATGATTCGAAAGGCAACTACGTGCAGCAAATGCGAGATCGAGATACTCTAATAGAACAGTCACCCTAATAAAGCATTCAGCTGCATGTATAATTTACACAGTTATATTACATTGCAAGTTATTCTGTAGGGAATTCAGCTACAAACAAGTCACCCAGTAGTCAGATCAGCTAGAAGAAGGTACCTAATAGAGAGTTCAGCTACAAAGAAGCCATCATGTAGAGAGTTCAGCTCAAATAAATCACCTGTAGAGAATTCAGCTATACAAACAAATTGCCCTGTAGAGAGATCAGCTAGAAGAAGTTACCTTGTAGAGAGTTCAGTTACAAAGAAACAATCATGCAAAGAGTTTAGCTGCAAACAAATCACCCAGTAGAAAGTTCCGCTATGAACAGATCACACTATAGAGAGTTCAGTTAGAAACAAGTCATCCTGTAGAGAGATCAGCTAGAAGAAGTCAGATTGTAGAGAGTTCAGTTACAAAGAAACAATCATGCAAAGAGTTCAGCTACAAACAAATCACCCTGTAGAGAATTCAGCTAGAAACAAGTCACCCTGTAGAGAGTTCAGCTAGAAGAAGTTACATTGTAGAGAGTTCAGCTACAAAGAAACTACCATGTACAGAGTTCAGCTGCAAACAAATTGCCCTGTAGAGAATTCAGCTACAATCAAATCACCCTGTAGAAAGATCAGCTAGAAGAAGTTACCTTGTAGAGAGTTTAGCTACAAACAAATCACCCTGTAGAGGATTCAGCTACAAACAAGTCACACTGTAGAGAGTTCAGCTAGAAGAAGTTACATTGTAGAGAGTTCAGCTACAAAGAAACTACCATGTAGAGAGTTCAGCTGCAAACAAATTGCCCTGTAGAGAATTCAGCTACAAACAAATCACCCTGTAGAAAGATCATCTAGAAGAAGTTACCTTGTAGAGAGTTCAGCTACAAACAAATCACCCGTAGAGAGTTCAGCTAGAAACAAGTTACCCTGTAGAGAGTTCAGCTAGAAGAAGTTACATTGTAGAGAGTTCAGCTACAAAGAAACTACCATGTAGAGAGTTCAGCTGCAAACAAATTGCCCTGTAGAGAATTCAGCTACAAACAAATCACCCTGTAGAAAGATCATCTAGAAGAAGTTACCTTGTAGGGAGTTCAGCTACAAACAAATCACCCTGTAGAGAGTTCAGCTAGAAACAAGTTACCCTGTAGAGAGTTCAGCTAGAAGAAGTTACATTGTAGAGAGTTCAGCTACAAAGAAACTGCCATGTAGAGAGTTCAGCTGCAAACAAATTGCCCTGTAGAGACAAACAAATCACCCTGTAGAAAGATCAGCTAGAAGAAGTTACCTTGTAGAGAGTTCAGCTACAAACAAATCAACTACAAACAAGTCACCCTGTAGAGAGTTCAGTTAGAAGAAGGTACATTGTAGAGAGTTCAGCTACAAAGAAACTACCATGTAGAGAGTTCAGCTGCAAACAAATTGCCCTGTAGAGAATTCAGCTACAAACAAATCACCCTGTAGAAAGATCAGCTAGAAGAAGTTACCTTGTAGAGAATTCAGCTACAAACAAATCAACCTGTAGAGAGATCAGCTAGAAACAAGTCACCCTGTAGAGAGTTCAGCTAGAAGAAGTCACATTGTAGAGAGTTCAGCTACAAAGAAATTACCATGTAGAGAGTTCAGCTGCAAACAAATTGCCCTGTAGAGACAAACAAATCACCCTGTAGAGAATTTAGCTAGAAACAAGTTACACTGTAGAGAGATCAGCTAGAAACAAGTCACCCTGTAGAGAGTTCAGCTAGAAGAAGTTACATTGTAGAGAGTTCAGCTACAAAGAAACTACCATGTAGAGAGTTCAGCTGCAAACAAATTGCCCTGTAGAGAATTCAGCTACAAACAAATCACCCTGTAGAAAGATCAGCTAGAAGAAGTTACCTTGTAGAGAGTTTAGCTACAAACAAATCACCCTGTAGAGGGTTCAGCTACAAACAAGTCACCCTGTAGAGAGTTCAGCTAGAAGAAGTTACATTGTAGAGAGTTCAGCTACAAAGAAACTACCATGTAGAGAGTTCAGCTGCAAACAAATTGCCCTGTAGAGAATTCAGCTACAAACAAATCACCCTGTAGAAAGATCATCTAGAAGAAGTTACCTTGTAGAGAGTTCAGCTACAAACAAATCACCCTGTAGAGAGTTCAGCTAGAAACAAGTTACCCTGTAGAGAGTTCAGCTAGAAGAAGTTACATTGTAGAGAGTTCAGCTACAAAGAAACTACCATATAGAGAGTTCAGCTACAAACAAATTTCCCTGTAGAGACAAACAAATCACCCTGTAGAAAGATCAGCTAGAAGAAGTTACCTTGTAGAGAGTTCAGCTACAAACAAATCACCCTGTAGAGGGTTCAACTACAAACAAGTCACCCTGTAGAGAGTTCAGCTAGAAGAAGGTACATTGTAGAGAGTTCAGCTACAAACAAATCAACCTGTAGAGAGTTCAGCTAGAAACAAGTTACACTGTAGAGAGATCAGCTTGAAACAAGTCACCCTGTAGAGAGTTCAGCTAGAAGAAGTTACATTGTAGAGAGTTCAGCTACAAAGAAACTACCATGTAGAGAGTTCAGCTGCAAACAAATTGCCCTGTATAGAGAATTCAGCTACAAACAAATCACCCTGTAGAAAGATCAGCTAGAAGAAGTTACCTTGTAGAGAGTTCAGCTACAAACAAATCACCCTGTAGAGAGTTCAGCTAAAAGCAAGTCATCCGGTAGAGAGATCAGCTAGAAGGATCACCTTGCGGAGAGGTCAGCTACAAAGAAATCATCCTGCTTCATCTTTTCTTCTTCCTGTAGTAAAGAAAAATTGACAGGTTAAAAAGCCCTAAAGCCAGCCATAGGCCGGCTTTGGGGTATACAAATACAAAAAGAAGTGAAATCTAATCCAAAACAACCAAGCTGTAAAAAAAGAGTGCGGCCCTGAGAAAGGCTATGGTGAAAAAAGATGTGAAATCCAAGGTGGCGGCCAAGAAATGGCTGTGATGGTAGGTTAATGGTAAAAATTTTAATAACAACAACAATTCAGGTGAATTTGGTGCCGCTTGGTCTTGGCACAAAATTCACCTGAATTGTCGTTATTAAAATTTTTACCATTAACCTACCATCACAGCCATTTCTTGGCCGCCACCTTGGATTTCACATCTTTTTTCACCATAGCCTTTCTCAGGGCCGCACTCTTTTTTTACAGCTTGGCTGTTTTGGATTAGATACTATATAACACAAAACTATAGCTGTGTATGTATTTAATGATTCATATATGCGTAGACCTTGAAGAACCCACAAAATTTACCAAAAGGAAATCACACCTATAACAAAAGGAAGCCACAAGAATAACTGAACTGAAGTCACGCAACAAAAATTCTCCACATGTATGCATCACTAAGATCACTTTGAAAATGATGTTACAAACCCTTACGCAGCTAGGTAGTAAGCATGTTTATAGCAACACTATAACAATAAGGGTGTGAGGAGAAGACTATTGGAAGTAGTATACATCTAAGAGTTAGCTATGTATGTTGCTGATGAAATATGTAGTAGATTGCCATCAATTCAGAAGGACAGTTATAATGTCAATAAATAATTTATGACACTAGGACAGATTTTACAACTATATCCATACCACAAAATCAAAATGAGTAAATGTGATAGCATTCTGTATGAACAGAGTGTTGAACATAGTTAAGATCTAATGGCAGCGGAAGAAAATTGGAAATGTGAACAGCAACTCTGTTTCTGAGCATCATGGATCAGGCCGAAGGAATTCCTGGTATAAAGTAGAGATTGTAAACTTCAAAAGTTTGAAACTTTAGAGTTGAGTGTGCTCTATTTAGAGGGTCTTAACCTTATATATGAGATTGAATTTGGCAACAATGCTGATTGAACTTCATTAAACAAGCTTGTGAGTTACTACAAGTTGAAAAGGGTGGTCAGCAGTCTCTCTAGCAGAAGGAGTACAAAAGAGGAAATAGCTGCAGTATGATGAATTTCAAGGGGTCTGAGGATGCAACTCCCTAAAGCTGTAACATTTTTATAATGATGATGATAAGCGTCTTATTGATAAGACAGTATATAGTATACAAAATAGGGGCCTAGACTCAGGGTTACCATACACTGATAGCCAAAGACTGATCAGTGCAGGAGCCCTGGCAAGACTTACATTACTTAACTTAAAGAACAAAATTAAACTACACAGTAACAAAGTTCAGGTCAAGAGGTTCAATAGATCCCACTCTGGGGAAGCTCTAGAATTGAAATTCTGTGAGAGCATGAGATGGCAATACAAGCAGCCTGCTCAAACAGTGAGCATACAGTTTTCATCAACACACAGCAAGCAGTAGCCACTTAAGCAAGTGCTTTTGGCATAAAAAAAAACCCAGACATCCTATCTCAATAGAAATGAGATCAACAACTAACCTAGTACGATGAAGATCATACAACAAAAAGCCATATTTATCTTCCTTCTGAGCTCTTGCAGGCAATTGCAGCCAATAAATGTTGCTGGGTATTAGTGGGAATGGTCAGCTCAAACAGGTAGATGAAATCTTTAGAAACCAAGACCAAGTCAGGTCTACTAAGGGAAGTAGAAAGTTTGGCGGGGATAGTGCTAGGAGCGCTGACACTGGCAAGATAACCTGGAAGGTCAGCATAAAGTTTTTAAACTCTGGTAAATGCTTTTGAAGCCCATGGACGAAAGCCTGCAAGACTGACTTATGCCTCCAGGTATACCTACCCTGAACGCAGATATACCTACCCTGAACGAGAGCAACAGAACATCCGGTCAAGATATGATTTGTGGTAGGTTAGGGAGTTTGACAAAGAGCACACTTTGGATTATTCCACCTGGACAGGTTCATATGTAGGAGTTATAAGAGTATCACAACCAGCATGTAGCAAGAATGACAGTTGATTCTCAGGGAGGCCAAACATCAATCTCTTCCATAAAGGACAGGTGACAATATCTAAAAACTTATTTTGAACGGTCAATGGCTCAAAACTTGAATTCCAATGCTCAATGTGAGCAGAATGTAAATGGTCACATACATGGTTCTTAAAGGTTGCAAAGCAAATGTTGGCAACTGAAGCCTTACAGCAGATAGAGAGTCAAAGACAGTAGAAGAGATTTCCAGACTGTTGGCTGCAACAGAATGGCATAGCTCTACAATAAGTGGATCAACTGACCATTCCACAGCTAAACTGATGACAATTTAGCTGACTCCTTCAGATGGGGTAAAAAGGGAAGATTCAACACATCTGGGTGAAAAACAGTTCCGGGAATACAATTACAGGGGAGGTTCAATCAACTCTTCACGAACTTCAACACTGATGACTGTGCAGAACTAATAGATGACACAGTAAGCCTCTCAACAGCCAAATGAAAACGCAGAACAGAAGTCATAAAAGTTTTTCAAAATCCATATCTTGTATTCCCTATGGATAGAACACTTATCGATTCGCTGTAAGAATTGTATGATTTGTTGCTTCATGTTGGCACAAGCCATCTTTCAAATAATAGCTGCGGATATATATATCCGCAGCTATTATTTGAAAGATGGCTTGTGCCAACATGGGCCACACTATTGCTATATAGCAATAGTGTGGCCCAGAAACTTGGCACAATTCATATTACAGATATTAATAGTATTCCCACCTGCCATTGAAAACACTGTAGAGGAAATCATACGGTGGCCATTATTAGTAGTTACCAATTGCTAAAGTAATTATTCTCAAATATTTTGTATTTATTTCCACAGGAGAAGTACCCACCTATGATATGGAATTTCTATCATTTTAAAATTTGTATTTTGCGAGCTCTTTTGGAAGCATGGAATTAGAGGTGACAAATAGCTTCATGTACTCTCTGCATTTATAGGCTTTCTTGTGAATTCCAATACATTTACATACCATAAATGTATTCACTGTACATGCAATATTTATAGATTTAGTTGACTGATCTTCTAAAGTGTAGGGAGTTAACCACCTACACCTCTAAAATAAAAACGGAAGGCTATATAGCTCTAGCCATATTGGTTTTTATTGGCAGTTAATTACTTCAGCATCTATCTGCCATACGTTGTTTTGTAATCTCTCTTGTAGCTGGTGTTTTTGTTATCTTCCCATTTTTAGTGAAAATCGGTAATCTCTTAGCACAAGTTAGATGCTATTCATATTCTATTCTTTCACATGGCAATAAACACTTTTGTTCTTAATTGTCATAATTTTTATTGCATCAAATTTATGTATGTATGTATGTATGTATGTATGTATGTATGTATGTATGTATGTATGTATGTATGTATGTATGTATGTATGTATGTATGTATGTATGTATGTATGTATGTATGTATGTATGTATGTATGTATGTATGTATGTATGTATGTATGTATGTATGTATGTATGTATGTATGTATGTATGTATGTATGTATGTATGTATGTATGTATGTATGTATGTATGTATGTATGTATGTATGTATGTATGTATGTATGTATGTATGTATGTATGTATGTATGTATGTATGTATGTATGTATGTATGTATGTATGTATGTATGTATGTAACTGAATGGATGTACAGGCTTTTTAGTCTCAACCCAAATCACATCATAATCATAATCATCATATAGAGTATATCCTTTTTTGTTCCACTTTTTTCATGTAGCTGAATGTTGTAACTATATCCGTTGTAACATCAAAGGTTTTCAATAAATTTAAAATATTACTGTACACCACAATCCTAATAAGACAATCACACTGGCAATGCTATTCTCAAGTGGTTGGTCACTGGAATGTATAGAACTAATGCTGAAAATTTCATGATGATAGCTCAATGTATGTAGGAGATATAAGACTTTTAATACAGTTGCTATAATTATAGTATAAAATTAATTGTGCAATGTACTGTACTTGGGAAATTGATTCTTAGCAGAGGACACATTCAATAAACAAACTGAAAGAATACAGTGGTCATACTTTCTTTGAAACAGTTAAGGAGAAATACTTGGATTCTGTATTGTGATGAGTATAGAATCTGGGGGTCTTAAGAAAGGAGTCCCCCTCCCCCAGATGCTGTATAGCCTTGTTTATACACAAATGCTTGTTGGACCGGAATTTCAACCAAAGCAACAAGTTTGTTACAGTTACTGTAGCTAAAGTTGAAAATACAACACTATGGTCAAAAATACGTAATTATTTTCAGAAGAGTCCTTCAAAGGTACCAATAATATGGACATAAAGATGTATAGAGATTCTGCAGTTGCATGGTATGGCAGAACAAATGACAGATAGCAGAGCACAAGTCAAGAAGAAGAGGTTTTACTTTAGCTTTAACACTGGTCTTTGTTCATTGTTGTAATTATAGTTTTAATGAAATTATTTTAGATGCCTTTGGGAGTAGTTGAATTGACTATTCTATTATATTTCCATTTTAGTAGATTACAATTTAAGCCTTACTTCTAAAAATACATTTTAACCAACTCTCATTAATTATTCTTAGAAAAGATTAATCTTTTCCCTTGCTGTTTCCATTTCCATCTTCATTGTCTATGTTTATTAACATGCAATTGCACCTGTAGTTTCTACTATAGCTTCCTAAAAAGAATTCCAGAGGGGATATTAATGCTTCACCATCCCAAGCAACCTCCCCCCACTCTTGCAATGAGTTTGTACATTGATAGGTAAGGGGTTTGATTTTAACTTTAAAAATATTATGGACACACTTGGTTCTATTAGAATTTGAATTTGAATCACCTTCAATTTTTGACCACGGAAATCCTATTCCATGGGGACTGAGACACCACCTATCCCACTCCCACCTAGCTATATGCTGACAGCTTACATGTATGGTATTGGGAGCACAGTTTCAGGATATATAGGCATTCTGCATAGTCACATGTATGTCTTTTTCAGGCCAACTACAAATATATGTATATTGCTATCTATTATCCGTCCATTTTATCAAAGCATCATCCAACTATGCATCCATTCATCCAACCGTTCATCCATTATGCATACACGATGCATCCATTATGCATACACAAATACATATATTATATCACTCACTCTTTAATGTGGCTACAGCTGAACAATGGATTTTTTTGAGTAAAATCAAGTGCCTGTCTTTGCTGTCTACCAATTGTCTTGCTTTTTACCCCAAGAATGTAAGTAATCCATTGAACACCCTGTGCCACATACATACAACTGAACAAATAACAGTTGTGTGTGTATGAGTATCAAAATTAATACTTATAACTTGCATTTTAACATTTTGAGTTTCTCATTTCATTGCAGTGCTAGTATAATATTAGTTCAGTTACAAGCCTCCCTTGGATACTACAGGAGACATCCTCTTCATTAACAGGATGTGCTCTGAAATCTGAATGATCATGAGCGACTGCCCCATATACATGACATAGCACTGACAAGTAACCTCTTAACCAGCCCAAGATGTTCCTTTCACTTGATACTGGCCATCTGTCCTTATAAGTAAAATAATGCATGTGGCTTCATGAGCAGAAGTACGTAGAGTGAAAACCTAAAAAGTTATGCTCCACTTCTCAAATTCTCGCTTTCTGTAGCTATAGCCTGTTTTATTACTTGCTTCATGCTTTCAATATACAGTTGATAGAGAAGAGGCTAGTGCCGGACCAATTGCTGGGATAAAATACCCTACATCAAAAGCAAATCCTATTGTCAAATCCAAAAACCACATGTTTTTTCAGCATTTGCATTAAGGCATCCTCATGATCACCCGCAGGCTGTAAACATAGTTTTAAAGAAACAACGAAGAACACTTCTGTGAGAAGCTGTGCAGTAAGATTACATACGTAGCTCATTCTGACAAATGGTGGGAAACCACCTGTAAAATAAATCATAAAATGGTTCATTTAAAAGGGCTGTTTTTCATGATGAAACTTATACAAGGTACATTGGGAAAGTAGTATCTGTGAATTCTCCCTTATTCGGATAAAAGTATTGGAAGTCTACCAGAATACCACACTAATTTTCTATATATGCAACCGGATTTAGCAAAATCAACCATATGGGTGTAAAAGCCAAAAGTGAGATAACACCAGCATGAAGTTGCTGCACTATCATCAGGCTAACAATTTCCATATCAAACTCGCCTTCAACTTTTCGGGTCTGCTTTTGGTGGACTGTTCTCTGGCAGCCTGTATAACCACCCCAGACATCTGTACAGGTCTGTGAACAACAGGGAAGTGCTTCGGGGGGTTCATACTGTGAAACTCTGGACAGACGAGCAGAAAGCTGAATGTGTGATGTATGTCTGTTTTGTGAGATTTCAGTCTATTTCTTGCCTCTGATGGGCTGTTTTGTGGTCTGGTGCCTTCATTTACCATTCTCATTCATTTTGTAGTCGATCTCTGGTGAAAAAACCTATCTAAAATGGCGGGAAACTCTACAGGGATTACCTTGGCCACCAGCTGCTCTTAAAAGTTGTGAATTGCTCCATCTTTGCTGGAAAATCCAAACATGTAGCTGCCAAGGCTGGTGAGTAACAAAGCTTAAATTATTAAAATACGTTTTTCTCTGAATCAACAATACGCCCATAAGGGTGATTTTCCAAAATCCAGTCACATATACACAATGCTATGTACATATTATGTAATGTACATACATACATACATACAAATGTACATAGATACGCACGTACATATGTATGTACAGTAAAACTCCTGACAAATAATCAAAACTTCAGATAATTGAAGCCCATCCATTTATTGTTCAGTGACTCCAATAGACCTTGACAAAATACTCTAATAGAACAGTATATTTTACCATTTGGATAACAGAATGGCTGGATAATGGAGGGAACACTGTATGTATGCGTGTGTGTGTGTGTGTGTGTGTGTGCATGTACATTTATGTAGTCATCACATATTATAGATACAGGGTGCTGTGTACTTTACTCAGATATTTTTTCAAATATCCACCTATGTATGTATATGTACCTACATACGTACATACATACATACACACACACACACACACACACACACACACACACACACACACACACACACACACACACACACACACACACACATTCATACACACATTTGCAAGTGCTAAGCTTCTAAAACATGCACAGTTACTTTTCAATACCTATTTTAGTTTTGAAATTGAGTTTTTAAAAGAAAATTAATAAAGTCCTTCTATGAAGGCCTGAATGATATGATTTAATAGTGAAACAGCCACAAGTAATTGTTTGGCTGTTTGCTCAAAATGAGACAATAATACTTAGCTATTATGCAGATTTCATAAGGCTGTGAATTGAAATATTTTGGCCTAACATAGTTAAAGAGTTGGTCAGCCAAGATTGTCTATAACATAATAGCTAATATATAGAATACAGATGGAGCACTGTATCTCCAGTTGTAATTAGCGAAAATAAGAAGTTGATCATTCTACATTTGCATAGTTAGGTAGAAGTGTTTCCATCAATAGTCAAATTCTTTACAATCTCTGAAAACCATGTGCAATTAACCAGGTTATAGTTACCACTTACTTCATATACGTCTTAGGCTTGTGTCATTGATGAGGGAGAAATCAGGACAATATTGAACACCAACTGAATTTGGTCTCTATGAGGACCTTCAATGGCTAGCAGAGGAAATAATGTATTAGACCATTATCAGCATTGGTCTGATAGAGACAAAGTTTTGGTCATGAGCATGCAGTGACAGATCTGGACTTTAAGGGCACTTTATCTTACCTATGCACATCATCTATACAAATTCAGTTCCTTAATTCCCTTTTACAGAGCAGTATTAAAATGATTGCCTTATTACTGTCATTACATTAAATTCTCTTAGATTCTCTTAAATTCTTTTTTTCCAAACAAACATTAAATGTAATTCTGTATCAGTGCATATGTAAAACTGATGGTGTATGTAATTGTTGGGCTGGTACTCTAAGTACGTAGATCAGCACATGTATGCTCCCTATCATTAACAATCTGGTTAAGCTTATTTTAAAATGCCAAAACATGCTCACTTGCAACATGTTTGAGTGACAAGCATAAAATAAGCAAATCAAAACAAGGCACTATAGGTCTCAGCATGTAACCATAAACATGTAATACTTGTTTGTCAGCTCTGGGAAACAAAAGTACACAGGGTGCAGAATTAACAAAATGCAATCCTTATAAGTACTTAATAATAAAATTGTGTACTTCTAAGGCTATCCCTGTATATAATCAAAAATTGGACAAAAGCAAGTTCAGAACTTCAGATCAGTTCTTTCAATGTTAATACCGATTGGTTGTACATGTACAATGATTATTATGTTGGTGGTAGTGCATCTGCTAGTGCCGGGTGCAGCTAGTGCTGGTGCAGATGGTTTAGGGCTAGCAGTTTTACTGATCCTAGTGTATGTTACTACTCCACTGATAGCTGTGTGATGGTACTACATAAAGAAGCTCCGGTCAACTCACAGTAATACAAAGACAGTAGCAACCAGTGAGACTACCTAAGATCCAACCATTGTTGACTATATGAATTAATGACATTAAAGATATATGTATATGTATTGCTTTTTACAATGACACTGTTTAGTTTATGTGAGTTGTGTAAATAAGTAGCCAGTGCCGGTGTGTTTGAAAATCAATGGCTGAATGATGATGCTATATATGTGTATGAATTTCAAGTCAATACAGCATAGCTACGTAGTCCATTAAACTAATATACATATAGTTATTTATAAACATTTATAAATAAACAGATGAGTCATATATGTACATATGTATTTATGCATTTATTATAGTGACTTTGAGAACCAGAGATGTTTACTGTGCATTATTAAAACAGTTGTCAATCTTCCTCACAGCAATGATAGTGAAATTAAGGCGGTGTGATGAGAATGATTGAGAATTAATCAAGTTTCCTGGCCTAAGTACATATGCCAAAATATATTGATTACTAAAAATATAATTATGGAATAGTTTACATAAGAGGACACTTGACAAACCTTAATGCCCTAGTAACAGAACAGTTTGACATTTGTACTAACAATTCATATGACTTATCATCTCACAAGCTTTGTATTACCCATGTAGCTACGTACGGTTTCTGAATTGATCACGAGACACTGTAAATATTGAGTGATATGATTAAACAACCACCATCACAATAATTGAACATGTTGCTCAATTACAAACAATTTGTACAGAAGCCAACCCACTGTGTCAACAGTAAAAAGCTAAAGTTACCCTATACAGGTGATTTTTGTAGGCAGATGAAATGATGCAATATATTACGAAGCTGTACAAGTCTCACACTCATCGATGTGCTGACTCATGCTCTATGATCAATTTAGATCAAATATAGTGCATTTTAGGGGAATTTTATCTAAATAGAAGCATGATAAACATGTTTACTTATCTTATATTTTGTAATATCAGATAGGTAATCTCTTTCATGTATGCATGCTCATTTATTGCTGACTGACACATGACTTCATGGCTGGTCATGTACATAATGTGAAAAGAGAGTAACATGATTGTACATGCCTTTGCTCACACACACACACACGCACGCACGCACGCACGCACGCACGCACGCACGCACGCACACACACACACACACACACACATACACACAAAGAAGTTTAAAGCATGATGCAACATGACTTATATATGTGACTGTTTGGTAGCTGAAAAGTTTGTCAGGTTCAACAGTTAAGCAGTATTTTATCAAGTCACTAAAGAAGCATGCTGAGCCCCTCATTGGCATATTTTCTTCACAGTTCTCTAGCTAGGTACGTTCCCAGTATCTGCTCACACTACACATTAAGCCATATACACTGCTACAGTAGGTATCTTTAAACAGTATGCTGCCTATACATTGATAAATATAATATATGTACGTATATATGCACTTGACTATAATTATTATAGTAATATTATAAAGACGGCATTCAGAATCATCACTATGTAGACTACAAAACACAGGGACACTGTTATTCATCCACTCATGGATGTGGGCCACTACCCAGCTAGGATCAGCCTCCAGGGCCAATTGTGATCAACCAAATTTGGTGTTCATTAATGCATTTCAAAGTCAACTATCTGGTTAATATTTAGTGTATTGACTGCACTCCCTAACATTAATTTTGTAAATTGAAATAAATAACTTCTCCTTTAGGTATGCACGCACACTAGATGCAATGAAAGTAGTGTCCTTTTTTTAAGTGTGCATGTAAATTTGTTATAATATTGAAATTTGGGTACAGAATTGTAGAAACAAAAGTGAATATTATTATAATAGACAGTGACTCATTTACATTAACACACTTACAAGTAAGCTATTTACATTGCACAAAAACACCAGTTACTGCATATGTAGTACAAGTTATGTATACTCATCAGATTCTGAACTATCACTTGACAGTGTCCTGTGAAGTGTACTTTGCAGTCGTTTCAACTGTGCTTGCAAGGTAACAAAATTAGGCCGCCTGGCAGTATTACACTGGAAACAATCTTTCATTAATGCAAAAACTTCTTTTGGGAATGATTCATTTGGCTTGTCCATTCTCTTTTGCGTCAAGACAAACTGTTTTACCTCATCAGCATTCATGTCAGGATACGGTTGAGAGCCATGAGTAAAAACCTCACACAAAAAGACTCCAAAAGCCCATGCATCTGATTTTGCACTGAATTTCCAATCCTTAAGAATTTCAGGGGCTTGCCATCGTATGGCTAGGCGGTGTGAGTTGCACACCTTGAAGGTTTCTCCACTCTTCAGGCACAGTGCTTTGCTAAAGCTAGCAATTCTGCACACCAAATCATCATCAATCAGAATGCTTCTTGCCTTGAGGTCACAGTGAATTATGCCTTTCTGCTCTAGTTCAGCCATGCCACAAGCTACACCAGCTGCCACAGCAAGTAATGTTGAAGTACTCAAGCTTCCCTTTTCATTTTGGAGGTATTTTTTAAGTGTTCCTTTTCCAGCATATTCAAATACTAATGATGGAGCGCTTTGCAATGGACCAAGTAAGGGTGTAATTAATTTCACAATGTTGGGATGCTGACAGCACTTGAGAACATGAACCTCTTGACCCAGTACTGCAGATGATATTGTCTCTAGTGGCTTCTTAATCACAACTTTTGATCTGTCTATTTTGTTGACTGCCAACCAGTATTCTCCTGTAGAGCCTTTGGCCAATATATTCATTTCTACATAATCAGCCTGTAAAACAGAATATAATATAACTGTGTTTGTGTAGTAATTATGTGTGAGATGTAACATACAGTACAAAAACTTATATTATACCTGTTGTTGAGATACGTGAACTGGTTTTTCATACTTTCTCTCATCTTGCTCACCAGTTTTCTGCAAAGATTAGTGTCAAACAACAGATATACATAATGGGTTGTAATGAACTATGTAGCTCATTCACAGTTGCACACATACATTTTTGTAAAAGAACTATACCATGTTAGGTATGAAATCCTATAGATGCATATTGACACTTATAGCAATAGCCAAATATAGCTTGTGGCTAAATATGAAACCATATACAGTACATGCTTTAAGGGACTTTTATGAGTGTGGCAAAATAAACAATGGCAAAAACACCCTGAATTGTTTCAATATGGTTTGGGGTGTGTAGCACATAATGAGTTTACACAAAAGTAATGCTAGGCGTATTGCTACACAGCCCATATGATGTAAGGCTATATATAAACATTATGTTAAACCATGGCAAGATGAAATACTCAATTGGCATGATCCTATGTTTTCATTTCAATAGATCCCCAATTCTGGGACAATACAAAATACATACCTGTAACACTGCAACACATGCAAGATAGTAAACATGGACTACAAGTGCGTTACAAGCAGTTGCAAGAGTATGACAGTATATGCTGTGGCCTAAATTATTTTAAAATACATGCCTAGTTCTATGGAATTTAGCATCCTTGGGGCCAGCAGCGTTGCTTGGGTGCCACAACACAGGGCCTTTGGATTTCTAAAGCCCTGTGCTTTGAAATCTAAATATTATAATAACACACATGTACAATGGGACTTACCGTTAAAGACATGTAGGATGATGGAGTAGGGTTTTTCATTGTCACAGCTTTAGGTGCCTAATTTAAAGAAAAACATGCATCCACAGCTTGTGATTATCATATTACAAAAGTAAGTAGACCCCACATTATAAATTTATAATGGCCAAACCAACACACAATGCAAAGTTTGAAATCACAGTTATAGTTTCCTAGCATCCATGGAAATTAATAGGTGGTATTCGTGATTATAGCTACAGTATAGAATATTATACATTTGATCAGTAATCAGGATTTGCTATGTAATCAATAACTGATGGCTTGTTAACTAGGAGTAGAAACATTCAGGGTGTGCATTTATCAGTGCTACAAAACTGCAAGTTAGTGGACTTTAATGTCAACATGTTGTGTCTCCCTCTCCAACTGCTGGCATGGGAAAACACACACATGAATATAGAGCACTTCCTCTAATGGCTTCTACAGGTAAAGTAGCAATAGAAACCCTACCATACATTACCATCACACACCTGAGAATATGGGTATAAAGTGTAAGACTTGCCAAATGCCTATACATGGCTAATATACAACATGGTCTACCTAATATTAATTTTGAGTAGAGTCCCCATGCAAGTGATCTGTGATTGCTCTCTTTCTGTGCCCACATATCGTTATAAAGTGTTTTTGTATTACTAATAATCTTAAACAATGCCAATTTCAGGTACTCTACCATGAGTACATGTACAGCAAATTTCAGCAATCTCTTACTTTACTTCCACAATGACCAATTTTGGTAATATAATTATATAAGATATTAGGTAAAACAAGTCTAGAGTGAACTGGATCCAAATGGGATTGAGTCAATTTGCAAAACTCATGCAAGTGGTAGCAGGTTACCATGTTTTTGGCCACAACCTGAGTGTTATCATGTGTGAATCTACATTCCTAGATAATGCTGGGGAAAGAAACACTAACACTCCGGCAAAATCATTTGTCCTATTGTCTTTCGGCAAGTGCCCTAATGCAGTAGTATCTCCAAAATTTCCATTCACCTCATCATACTGTAAGTCTTACACAATACCAAATATCATATGTAACTCCACTAGGATAATATCAAGAGTTAATAATAGTGGAGGGGAGAGTGTCTAACGCTCTATAGGGCTGTATAAAATGAGCACGTTTGAGCTAAAGGGCTTCAGCAATCTTAACAAGCGACGTGTTAATGCATTCAATTATGGTTATGCGGCTGACGCAATACTCATTCAGAAAAGAGTGTATCGATAGCAGTTCACGTGAGAAGCGAGTGTTATAAAATGGCGTCCGTTCATGGTTCTCAGTCGAAGACATCAAATTGTGGCAGTACCCGTGAGAGTGGAAAACAGATTCTAGTGGAAGAAGAAACATCATCTCGATGGGAAGTAGGAAAACCGTCGTTCGAAGACGCGATGCGGTGTTACCTGGTCTGCCATGTTGGAACCAAATACCACTATCAGCACTTCCCAAATATCGATTCTAGTGTTCATGAACTTGTGCAGCATTGTTGATGTGACCTGACAAAAGTGACGATTGGTTCTAGTTGTCAAGTGTAGAGAATGCGACTAAACACGAGATTATCTGTGGTGAAGCCCTTTAGCTCCCACGTGCTCATTTTATGCAGCCCTATATAGCGTTAGACACTCTCTCCTCCACTATTATTAACTCTTGATAATATAGCTATGGGTACAAATTTAATATCAGTAAATCTATACTGTGCTGACAACTAATGCCTATATACACTGATACTATTATAAAATTATATAATTTCAATAACTAATGAGACAAGCCTTGAATTCCCAAAGCATACCACATTTATGAGTGATTTATCCTGACTTGCAACTCTCATGAGATAAGGAGCAGGTTCCATGCTTTATATAGAATACTTGATATCGTAAACTTACACTTGTGCAATACACTTTACCTTTATGTATACAAAAGAAAATTTTCACACAGTTATACATATTTTATGCTTATAACACATCATATTTCATACCTTACCTTATGCATAACTGGAGTATACTGGTTTTCTGTGTAGTCATTGTCTACAGCACCCCGATGTGTATGGATATCATCATACTGCATTTCTGTAATCCTAGCAGAGTCTCTTCGCTATGTAAATTTTAAACAGTGCATACATATATCGCATAATAAATAATCAAAGAATGTACCTCATAGCTGCCATGATTTATAGATTGTACAAGAAGCGTCAAAGCATCAATTTTTTCTTGAAAAGTTTCCATGACTGAACCAACTTTGTGTTCCATTGATTTACTAAGCAACTCTACTTTGATCTCCCTCACATCCTTTTCTAGACTTTTCAGACGATCATCAATCCCTTTTGATATTAAGAAGAGGTTCTCAATAGCAGACTTGTCAGCAACTGGGTCTAGTATCTATATTAAATGTACAGGTATATGCAAACTATGCACACCAATGCATACAGTCATATGCACGCACACACACACACACACACACACACACGCGCGCGCGCGCACACACACAAAGAAACGAAGCCTTCAGCTATTGTGGTAGCACAGTCATACCTAACCTATGATCCAGCACCAGGACACTTGTGCACTACTAAGATGCTGTGAGTCGGTGCAGGCAAATTCTCCTGGGGTAGGACTAATGACCCACAGTAGGCTGTCCTATGTCTAACAGGTAAAGGTGTTGGGTACCCAAAGTCCTACCTGGACCTTTGCCTGTTAGCTATATGAAACATAGACAGTTGGCATATGTTCCCCTCAGTTGACCTCAGGTCAGCAGGTCCCCATTTAAACAACTGGCCTGGGTAGACGGAGTGGTAAAGTTGCTTGCTCAAGAAAACAACAACAGCAACTGGACATACTGAACCAGGCATCAAACCTGGAACCTTTTGATTACCAGGATGGTGCACACACACACACACACACACACACACACACACACACACACACACACACACGTACGCAACGCAACACACGTATGCAACATGGACATTTGGACAGAAATCGGATATGGACATAACAAGAGGCCAATGGCCTATTAACTTAATTAATGTTGTTATTTTCTTTTCTTGTCCATTCAGTTAATAAATAAATTTAAAAAACAACACGCTCAGCTCAACCACTGCTAACGCTATGCAAATAAGGTTACTGAAAGTGTTACCTTTTTAGGAGGACGTGGAGGTGGTTCTGGTCGCAAGAGTTGATTTTTCAAAGCAGCTTTTGCTTTCATTAGTTCTTCAGCAAAGTGCTCGTGACCGGTATGTTGCTTCTCTGCTTGTAAAGCTTTAACAAACAAATCAAAACTTTTTTCTCCTCCTTTGGTCTGAATAATGCTCATTAAACACTTGCTTCTTTCATAAGATCCATTCCTGCGTTCATCTGATAGATAATGAAATTCCTCCTCCGTCACAAGGTTCCTTTTTCGTAGTTGAGGCAACAAATAGTTCAGTTCTATGTACACGGCAGCCTCTCCTTGAAGAGTCTGTAAAATTTGGCGCAATCCCGCATCCATTATAGTTGCCAGGTTTAGTTATTTTGCAATGATAAAATAGCTAGCTACGACACGAGATTAGAGGCTACAGTGGCTACAAAGCACCTTGGCCAATCAGTTTACTGACTGAGAACTTAACTGCCCAGAACTCGACACTCAACTTCCCGTAACTGCTAAAAATCATCTGTTCAGTATTATGGTGGAGCTGTTGCCCATATATGGGCTTAATTCGCCTTTATATTGCTTCGCTTTTTTGTAACACGGACTTTTTGTAACACGGAGATGTATGGTAAGAGAGAAAACCATCATTAGTGACTACTGAATAATAAAGGCATGTGTGACCTTGGACAGCATGTGCCCGGATCGACCACGAAGTGGAAAAACATTAAACTAGCTATAGCTACAGGGAAATTATATATCAACAAATTATCTAGCACAGTTTCTTTCCACAAATACAAATACTGGCAGACGCTGCATCATCTTAGTCATCTAACCGTTTCTTTTGATAACCTCACTGAATTCTAGGTGAACAAAATAAAACTAATTCTTGACTTGGTAGTGACCTCAGTAGTATCAGTTGTTATTTCAATTGGTTTAATACTGTGACGGGAGGTCAACAACTGTATCTACACGTAGAGTTCACCCATCATGATCTACTGAACTACACACAGCATATTCAGTTTCCCGAAAAAATTATAGAAAACAAAAATATATCACAATACCAAGACGGTAAGAAATGATTAGTTGACTTCAACTGTTGGAATTGCCAATGCGTCCTGATGTAGCTACTGACGTGCTGATGTTTTAGTCAGGATGACAGCATCAGCCACACAGGCCTAGGCTGCTCTTCAGCTGTGCCCTGATTATGTAATAGGCAATGTGTTGCCAGCTGAGTCAAATTGTATATTGTGGTTGGGACCTTGTGCTAGCAGACCATGCATTGGACAATAAAACTCGCTCCTTCAATATTACTGCTGAGCATTGTGCAGTATGCATGATATGGTGGCTGGTGGTGCTAGCTATACAGCTCTCTTTCAGCTGTTGCAGAAAGATTCAAGTATAGTGGGCTAAATTGATTGTGAAGTTCATTAAGACCAGAATCTCTGAGGATTAGCTATAATAGCAAATGTTGTAGCTAGTTATTACATCTGTATGTACATAGCCAGCTTTTTATAGCAAAAACTGAACATGGTGGCTGGGAGTATCAATACAGCTATAGTCTCTCAAATACGTAGCTAGATTGATAATTTTTACAATGATCATTAGTAGCTGCATGGAAGTTCAATGAAAACACAATAATGATAAAAAGAGGTATGGTGAAGAAGAATTTCAGCTCATACAGTGGTCCATTTACCAACTGTAACAGAAGATATTTTGGAGAGTAGTTGACTGTTCTATTAGAGTGTTTAGTCTTTTGTTTTACTCCAACTAATGTAATTCTCTTAGAAGAACACATTTCTGAAAGTGTCTCCCTTGCATACATATACCCTTTCTGTTTTCATAGTCTGCAAGTGGTAAAAATTTGGAGGGACTGCTTCTTTCTTGTACATATTACTATTCTGTACATGACAAAATCTGTTAATGGGAGTTTCCAAAAATAAAACCCTTGTGCACTGCAATTCATTTAGACCTGAGAGGCTCCTCTCCTCTCTATAATGAGACAGCCATATATAATGGATTATGCACTTTCAATAGAAGATGTAATAATTGTATGACATCCTAGCTATTGATTAAGTATCTCCCATAAGCATTATCCATAAAAGGTTATCCTTAGAAATAGGTCCATATTAGAATAAGCAAATTGTCATACTAGTGTAAACATAACCTTAAAAATTAAAGTATGGAATAGAGATCATGATCACTAAAATCAAAAGAAGCAAGGGGAATATAGTCAAACAAGTCAGCATGATAAACCATTCTACAATTATGTTACTACAATGGAACATGTACATAGACGTACTTGAATTGTCACACACAGCTGATCTATATTTGTATTACGATACTACAACATTACAAGACTCCGTAATATATTTCCATAAAAATAGGACTAATGTTCACTCAACTTAACTTCTAAGGCTTCTTTTAAGGTTGAGAATGTTTTCTTTTGAACCATGGTTCATAATGCTGGCTGATACTTCTGCATGCATGCATCCGTGCAAGCTAGTGTTCTCTTAAACAGCAATAAAGATTGAGTTTGCTGGAGGTATATCTCATTTAACTAACATCCACATGTGCAGTAACAGACTGATCTAGATGTTAACAAAAATTAGTAAATTAAACTTGTATAATGCCGGGTTTTACAATAATTTATGTACCACTTTCACACCTCAGATCAAAGGAAAGCCAAGCAGTGCATATATATCACATATTGCACTGACGCAAAATGCTAACGAGATATAAGTACATATATCTCGTTAAGGCAGTGCATATATCTCGTTACACATTGCCTTATCAAGATATTGCACACCTAATAGGAGTGCACACTGTATCCAGAAATCATCAGATTTCTTTGATGTTATACTTTTATCCTTTTCTCTTATATAGGGAATCAAGCAAGCTGTGATTGTGGAATTGAATTTTGCCAAAAAAAACCTGTGATTGTGGGATTTAATTTTAATACATCAACAGTAGTTTTTTTTTTAAACTTTTGTAAATGTAGTAATTAAAGATTAGAAGCATAATAAACACTAGTCTCTTAAAATTGCTATATTAGCAAAAGTAAAATCAAACTACTGTTTGATGTATTAAAATTGAATCCCACAATCACAGCTTGTTTGGCAAAATTTAATCCCACAATCACAGCTTACTTGGTTCTCTATATAAGAGAAGTGGCATAACAACTGAAGATTTTGCCAATTAGGTAAGTCTGCTTGCTAAAGTAGAACATACTAGTTATACCACGGGCACTTGTGGTATAACTGCTTGGTATAGCATATCATTGAAACAAATACTTTTGCATCTTTTAACGAGTGCATGTTTGAGCTGCTAATTTGCAGCAAAGTTCTTGTATGCATGTTAAACATTACAGATATGCAAGCTCATGAACATCTGTGTACTTTACTGATTACTGTACAGTGATTATAGTGAGGTTCACTATAAGGTAATATAAAGCCATCCATCCATTCAATCAATTGTTAGTTCAACATACAAGCTTGTAAACTCTATTATTTGCATGCTTATAATTATGTACGTATGTTAGACTATAATAACTAGGATATAATGTAGTATATGACTGCATGTAAGTCAATGCAATATACTACACTGAGGAACATTAGGGAAGGTAAGTTCTGTTGAAGTTCTAGTACAGCATTAAAGTAAACAATAAATAAACAACATTGTAAGTTGTTCAGAGCATGAATTATAGCTAGAAAACAGTAGTTAGAAATTTGTTTGCACTTTAATAAATATATGCAGAATAACATTTGCTTAGCTTCTTCCGGTTCTGCTTCAGTGTTAAATGTATAGCAGTAAATGGGACTCGTTGGTTAGCATGATAATGAAAACACTCCTTCATAATATTGTACACATCATTTGGACAATCAGTTGGTTTCTCCATTATCTCTTGTGCCAAAACTAGGTTTTTCACCTCAATAGCTTTCATTCCAGGGTAAGGAGGGTCACCATAAGAAAACAACTCAGCAAGGAGCACACCAAATGACCACACATCTGATTGTACACTGAATTGTGCACTGCTAAGAACCTCTGGGGCTTGCCATCTCACAGCAAGTTGATGGTCATTGCATACAACATGACTTTCATTATCCTTGAAAATTTGTGCTTTGCTGAAACCAGCAATTTTGCAAACCAGGTCACCATCAATAAGAACATTGCTGGCTTGGAGATCACAATGGATAATTTTCTTTTGGCCTAGTTCTGTCATGCCACTAGCCACACCAAGTGCCATTGCCATCAGTTGCCCGTTATCTATCCTGGCCTTCTCATTTTGCAGGAAGCATTTTAATTGACCCTTTTCAGCATATTCAAAATACAGCGGATGCATTTGTTGTGATGAATTGAAGTCAACAGCTAGAAGATGTATGATATTAGAGTGCTGACAGCACTTTAAGGAATTGATTTCTTGATTTAAATGTTGCATTTTTGATGACACAGCCATGCCGCTATTGGGCTTTTTGATGACAACCTTTGATCCATTGTATTTACTGATTGCCAACCAAAAATCACCACTGTGACCATGAGCTAGCATCTTTTTTCCCACATAATCTGCCTGCATATCAATACAAATGCATTGGCCAGATATTAATTTAATTACTCTAAATATTACACACAGTTTGTCTGATCATATAATTATACTTCTAAGTGTGTATTGTTTATATAACTCATACCTTGTTGAAAGTTTGAACTTGCTGAGTGTAGTAGTTTTCAGCTTTCTGCAAAAAATTCACACATAATTTTACCAGTGTTACTTTTTTTTGTTTACAGACTACAGTATGTGCATGCACGTACATGGTGATATGCTTTAAAAATAATGTTACTCATGCTTTACAATTAAATGCAAGCTGAACATTATTCCTTTTATAAGCCTGCATAGAATTGTCAGCAGCTATAATAACTGCAAGCACTGTATAGCTATCTAATAATGCAGTCAGTATAGCTGCATGGTTTGTTCAAATTAAAGTGTTTTGTTTTTAATAGTACAAGAATGTGCTATTAACTCTTCACAAAAATTACAGCAGCATTTCGACTGAAATCTTAGTGTGTTGAGTTGTCAATAAGTTGTTGTTGAGTTTATTTTACATTGAAATTAAATGCTTGGTTGGTTCAGTGGTTAGGCAGTAGGAATTGTATTGTATATAATAATTTTATGATTAATGGTGTGGCTTCATTAGCTATATGTAATCACTGGCTTTTTACCAGGAGGGGTTGAAAGGGTACAGTGCCTCTTGGTCCCCATTGAAATCATTCAAATATGAATTATACCAGTCCTCCCATGCAATAGTGCCTTTTGTTAAAGCAAATTAATGGTGAAGAGCTTATGTATAACACAACTAATAACTATTTGCATATGTGACCGGATTTCATATAACCCAGCTTCCACATACACAAAATCAAACTTACGTTTTTACCAGAAATGGATTGGTGGTCTAATACACTATCATATTCCACTCTGTATTTCCTTCAGGACTGACAAGTCTGGTTTCTGCAGCAGCTTTCTTCTGACCCTTTCAAAGCCACAAGTGCAGATTGGTGCCATTAAATGGCAATGGCTATTTTGTAATGGTGTGTAGCGAGCTGGGACTTCACAAACAGCTCACCAATAGTGTTCTCAATCAATTTAGAGTGATTTTAGGGCCATGGAGGGCCATGGAGGGCCCAAGCTTGGCCTCTGGATTCCATTCATCTTCTTGCTTCATTTTATACTTCTATATTAAGCCCACCCACCCACCACCCCTATTACTACAACCTGTGATATTATTACCCACTCGAATAAAGCTACCCAAAACAGGGCATATTTTGGGTATCAGAAACTTGTACACTCATACAGTGATAGCTAGTAAATAGATGAATAAATGGCACACGTAAATATACCACAATAAACCATGGTAATAAATATACCACAATACCAAGACGGTAAGAAATGATTCGTAGACTTCAACTGTTGGAATCACCGCTACGTACATGATGTACTGATGTTTTTGTCAGGGATTACAATATCAGCTAGACAGGCCTAGGCTGATCTTCAGCTGTGCCCTGATTATGTAATAGACAATACGTTGGCAGCTGGCTGGCTGGGTCCCACCCATGCAGGCATTGAACCTGGAATGTAGTGTACCGGTATATGTTTATAAGCCTTTTGCTACGCATGTATAGCTATACGGAATCATATCACAGTCAAATTGTATATTGTGGTTGGGACCTTGTCAGTGCTAGCAGACCATTGGACAATAAAGCTCCCTCATTCAATATTCATTTTCATTGACTGCAGAGCATTGTATGCTATGCAGTATGCATGATATGGTGGCTGGTGGCGCTAGCTATACAGCTCTCTTTCAGCTGTTGTAGAAAAATTCAAGTATAGTGGACTAAATTGATTGTGAAGTTACCAAAATCTCTGAGGATTAGCTATAATAGCAAATGTTGTAGCTAGTTATTATATCTGTATGGACATATAGCCAGCTTTTTATAGCAAAAACTGAAAGTATTTATCTAGCCACCAGTATAGATGGTTTTTAATAATGAATCATTAGCATGAAGGCTGGGAATATCAATAAAATTTGTTAATGGGTGTTTCCAAAAATAAAACCCTTGTGCACTATATTTATTTAGACATGAGAGGCTTCTTCTCCTCTCTATAATGAGACAGCCATATATAGTGGATTATGCACTTTCAATAGAAGATCAATAGTTGCATGATTGAGTATTTCCTATCAGCATTATCCATAAAAGGTTATTCTCAGAAATAGGTCCATATTAGGTAAATTACCAGCAATAGGCTAGCTTTTGTTCTATCATACTAGTATAAACATAATTTAAAAAATTAAAGTATGGAAATAGAGATCATGATCACTAAAAAACAAAAGAAACAAGGAAAAATAGTCAAACAAGTCAGCATGATAAACCATTCTAAAACTATGTTACTACAATGGAGCATGCATATAAATGTACTTAAATTGTCACACACAGCTAATCTATATTTGTATTATGATGCTACAACATTACGGATTTACGAGGACTCCTAATAAAAGAGGACTAATATTCACTCAAAATAGCTACTAAGGCTTCTTTTGAGGTTGAGAATGTTTTCTTTTGAATCATGGTTCATAATGCTGGCTGATACTTCTGCATGCATGCATGCATCTGTGCAAGCTAGTGTTCTCTTAAACAGTAATAAAGATTGAGTGTGCTGGATCTGTACATCCCAGGCTGTGTGGCTCCTCAGGAACTTGCCCAGGCTAGACTACAAGCTGTCTGTGGATCAAGTCACCATGCACCTGGTCTGGAAATTTTTCTGCATTCAACAGTTATTGTATCATGTTTCTGACTCCCTTCTACACAGGTTTTCAGTAGCCTTCTTTACAGGTCCCTAGTGGGATGTGACTAACAATCAAACATGTACATGCTGAAAGGATGAAAGGATACTATAGTAACTTACGTAACTCTCTAATTCAACACCTCTATGTATAATCCAGATCACCTCTATAATTTGACACTGTTTGTTATATCTATCTAATTATAAATACTACCTCAATAATCTGACACCCCCACTAATCTGGCACAATTTTCTTGTCTTAGATTGTAGAGGCTGCGGTTTCACTGTACTGTAGTTGCATTGGTATTACCCAGTTGGCAGAAGAAGCTTATAAGTTCATAATATATATATAACAAGCAGGCCACATAAGTAGCATTCAAAGTTTGACATTTCTAAATAGATACTTCCTTTATATATAAAACTATCAAGTCATAGAATTTAACTATGTAGTACACAGTGTGATAATCTTTCTTTAATTTGCATGAAATTCTTGATCCCAGCTGTTGTGGCTTCTTAAGTGCATGCCTATATAGACTGCATATTGTGGAGGGTTCAAGTCACCGCTGGGTCTGGGATATTTCTGCCTCAGTAAAGTTTTTGACATGATGATATGACTTCACAGGGTTTATTTAGCCTTCTCGCAAGTTCCTATAAAGTGGGATGGGAATTATGATTAACCTTGAAATTGTCAACTACATGACAAAGTCCCTTTGGTCCAGCAACCACACCCCAATTCAGATATTAAATTGTAATATATTTACATCAAAAATGATCTGAAAACTGTCTACTCCATTATCTGAGAAAAGTGTACTCTAACAGAAGTTTACTCTAACTTTTATAACCTATGATGGCATCTTTTGATATGGGTGCATGTTTGAGCTGCTAACTTGCAGCAAAGTTCTTGTATGCATGTTAACATTACAGATATGCAAGCTCAAGACTATCTGTGTACTTTACTGATTACTGTACAGTGATTATAGTGAGGTTCACTATAAGGTAATATAAAACCATCCATTCAATCAACTGTTAGTTCAACATACAAGCTTGTAAACTCTATTATTTGCATGCTTATAATTATGTACGTATGTTAGACTATAATAACTAGGATATAATGTAGTAAATGACTGCATATATGTCAGTGCAATATACTACACTGAGGAACATTAGGGAAAGTAGGTTCTGTTAAGTTCTACTACAGCATTAAAGTAAATAATAAATAAACAACACTGTAAGTTGTTCAGAGCATGAATTATAGCTAGAAAACAGCAGTTAGAAATTTGTTTGCACTTTAATAAATCATGTATATGCAGAATAACATTTGCCGAGCTTCTTCCGGTTCTGTTTCAGTGTTAAATGTATAGCAGTAAATGGGACTCGTTGGTTAGCATGATAATGAAAACACTCCTTCATAATATTGTACACATCATTTGGACAATCAGTTGGTTTCTCCATTATCTCTTGTGCCAAAACTAGGTTTTTCACCTCAATAGCTTTCATTCCAGGGTAAGGAGGGTCACCATAAGAAAACAACTCAGCAAGGAGCACACCAAATGACCACACATCTGATTGTACACTGAATTGTGCACTGCTAAGAACCTCTGGGGCTTGCCATCTCACAGCAAGTTGATGGTCATTGCATACAACATGACTTTCATTATCCTCGAAAATTTGTGCTTTGCTGAAACCAGCAATTTTGCAAACCAGGTCACCATCAATAAGAACATTGCTGGCTCGGAGATCACAATGGATAATTTTCTTTTGGCCTAGTTCTGTCATGCCACTAGCCACACCAAGTGCCATTGCCATCAGTTGCCCGTTATCTATCCTGGCCTTCTCATTTTGCAGGAAGCATTTTAATTGACCCTTTTCAGCATATTCAAAATACAGCGAATGCATCTGTTGTGATGAATTGAAGTCAACAGCTAGAAGATGTATGATATTAGAGTGCTGACAGCACTTTAAGGAATTGATTTCTTGATTTAAATGTTGCATTTTTGATGACACAGCCATGCCACTATTGGGCTTTTTGATGACAACCTTTGATCCATTGTATTTACTGATTGCCAACCAAAAATCACCACTGTGACCATGAGCTAGCATCTTTTTTTCCACATAATCTGCCTGCATATCAATACAAATGCATTGGCCAGATATTAATCTAATTACTCTAATATTACACACAGTTTGTCTGATCATACAATCATACTTCTAAGTGTGTATTGTTTATATAACTCATACTTTGTTGAAAGTTTGAACTTGCTGAGTGTAGTAGTTATCAGCTTTCTGCAAAAAATTCACACATAATTTTACCAGTGTTACTTTTTTTTGTTTACAGACTACAGTATGTGCATGCACGTACATGGTGATATGCTTTAAAAATAATGTTACTCATGCTTTACAATTAAATGCAAGCTGAACATTATTCCTTTTAACAGCGTGCATAGAATTGTCAGCAGCTATAATAACTGCAGATCACATGAGCACTGTATAGTTATCTAATAATGCAGTCAGTATAGCTGCATGGTTTGTTCAAATTAAAGTGTTTTGTTTTTAATAGTACAAGAATGTGCTATTAACTCTTCACAAAAATTAAAGCAGCATTTCTACTGAAATCTTAGTGTGTTGAGTTGTCAATAAGTTCTTGTTGTGTTTATTTTACATTGAAATTAAATGCTTGGTTGGTTCAGTGGTTAGGCAGTAGGAATTGTATTGTATATAATAATTTTATGATTAATGGTGTGGCTTCATTAGCTATATGTAATCACTGGCTTTTTACCAGGAGGGGTTGAAAGGGTACAGTGCCTCTTGGTCCCCATTGAAATCATTCAAATATGAATTATACCAGTCCTCCCATGCAATATTAATGGTGAAGAGCTTATGTATAACACAACTAATAACTATTTGCATATGTGACCGGATTTCATATAACCCAGCTTCCACATACACAAAATCAAACTTACGTTTTTACCAGAAATGGATTGGTGGTCTAATACACTATCATATTCCACTCTGTATTTCCTTCAGGACTGACAAGTCTGGTTTCTGCAGCAGCTTTCTTCTGACCCTTTCAAAGCCACAAGTGCAGATCAGTGCCATTAAATGGCAATGGCTATTTTGTAATGGTGTGTAGTGAGCTGGGACTTCACAAACAGCTCACCAATAGTGTTCTCAATCAATTTAGAGTGATTTTAGGGCCATGGAGGGCCATGGAGGGCCCAAGCTTGGCCTCTGGATTCCATTCATCTTCTTGCTTCATTTTATACTTCTATATTAAGCCCACCCACCCACCACCTCTATTACTACAACCTGTGATATTATTACCCACTCGAATAAAGCTACCCAAAACAGGGCATATTTTGGGTATCAGAAACTTGTACATTCATACAGTGATAGCTAGTAAATAGATGAATAAATGGTGCAAATTTTGTTTGCACAGCTGTACGCAGTGGGAAGTTACTACACAATGATTACTTAAAATCGCCATATCTCCTAACGAAGCTTTGTGCGTCGAAGCAGGGTTTTGTCAAATCCAGTCACATATATATTAGCACTTTGCACCACATACAAGCAAGTTGACAACTGCATACCTTTTTTAAATTTGTTGGCCTAGAGGAGGACACAACAGCATTCATCTATAACAAAGTGAAGAGACTCAAGATCCTTTCTGAGACATAAATATAAATAGATAAATGCATCAAGTAATAATCAGACCTATTATGAGAACTCATTTTGTTCTCTCTCTTTTAGCGCATATACGTGACCAAACTTTTGAAATTATTGATTAATTTTGTGTACACATCATTAAACTTGACTTTTCACCATGGTAGCCACACCACTACACTACACATTTGCATTACACATTCACACCACAGCCATGCCATTAATTTGCTTGGGCTGCTTTCATGAATAGAAAATTCTAGAGATCACTGAAAACAATCTGATAACTTGAAAACCCATTGGCCAGTTGGAACGTACAGCTAAAGCCATGCACATCTTTGAACAGTTGCCCAGATAATTTGTACGTGCATTTCTTTCTCTTTGAAGGGCAAAATTGGCCTTTAGAGTCCTTTCAAGCTGGAGACTCCTTCTGACCTGCTCGGCTATTTTCTGTTGATAAACTAATTGTCCACCCACTCATCACCCCCACCACTGCCCATGGTTGTGTGTCTGTGTTACAGATACCACCATGACAAAAGTTACTCAAAATCATGGCTGTATCAGTAGCTAGCTTGCTATTAAAGTAGCTGTATTCATGGTGAAAATTTCAAACTTGTAGCTTTGGCCTTCCCAAGCTATACTGAATTGAAATGTTTAAATTTGCATATCTCACAATCTATTGATGTACTTACTTTGACAACTTTCTTAAATTAGGTCACACATGTGTTAGTATTAACTGCACGCATAGATAATAAATTTTTTGATGCAATGCTGTAAGAGCTATTAGCATCAAGTAATATATAGACCTCATATACATATAAATTATCAAGTCATACTGACCAGATTTTAACATCCACATTCTTCTTGCAAGATATGAAGGTGGAATAAAATTTGACATGGATGGGGATTGGAAAGACAGCATTTCCTTTGCACTGGTCTATTGCAATTGTCTGTAATCAGCCCTGGTTTCTTAGAGAGCCTTGGCATATTTCCATAATCTGAACTATGTAGAAACATATATCAAAAGTATACTCAGAGGGGATGTTAGCCTTATAACACAGGAATTTTACGCTGGTGCTATCTGGGCTTTAATTTTCGCACCCATACACATTTGCGGAGGTATTAATTGTCAGTTTTCTGGCCATGTTTCATCTGATGTAACGATGCAAGTCTGAAAGGGTTCTTCTATACATGTTGTATAGATAGAACTCATTACACTAGAGACCCACTCAACTTACTACATTAACTCTAACTTACTCTGTTCTCAATGTAGGTATATTCATGTGTACCACTTTGATCACTGTGCTCATTCTGAAAGAAAACACCTTTCTGTACATAATACACTATATATATACAGTAGTATGTTCACGTTGAGCTGAATCCTCAAAAACATTTAATAACTCATGGATGCAATTTCACATGATCTTGAAATTTGGCTCATTTGTAGTACTGCTTGACCCGCTAAACATATTTCAAAATCTTTTTGTTCAAATGTGTTTGACATAATATTTACAGCCAATCAAAATTTTCACAATACATTTCCTATGGGGAAGTCATATAAGTACAGTGTCCATTACAGCCCTTTCCCAAACTTGTAATGGAGCCAAACCATACGTGTCTGTTGTTGACACCTTTGCTGTTACCAATAATCATCTGGTTGGCTGAAATGTTAACTCTGTTGAGAAAAATCCACTTTTTAATTTTTAGCTGTTTTTCAGGACTCAGCTCAACGTGAACATACTATAGTATGTTTATATTTTTAAAACAATAAATAGAGTCCATGAGATAAAACATACATAGTAAAATAACAGTTAAGGTATTGCAAAATAACACATTAGATTAGATTATTTTGTCAAAAGACATGGATACACAAAAGGCATATAACCTGTTAATGTGCTCCCCACACAAAGTACATACACACATGCACATGAGAACAAGTTTACAATTACAACGGATAGGAAACATACAAAAATTACAAAACAGTTAAATTACACAACAGAAAACAATGAAGCAAAGAGTGAAATGCAAGTCAATTTGATAACTGAAGAATATGATAAGGAATAGAGTTCCATAAAAGGGGGTGTTAATAAAAGAATGACAGTAAGGATTGATAGTTGTAGAGGGAATAGAAACTGTTAGTGAATGGGATCGTGTGTTGGTAGTAGAAAATTTAAAATGCTTGTTAGATGGGATGGAAATTTACTTATGTAGGATATCATGGACTAAATTAACAGAAAAGTAGGATCGTCTAGAAAGGGGTGAAGGCCACTTGAGCGCTTGTAAACAGGAATCTGAATATGTAGACCAGCTGCGGGTATCAGGGTTCCACCTACTGCCACACAACCAACGTGCAACGCATTGCTGAATTGATTGCAGTTGTGATATATCTCATAGTGTATAGAAACCAAACAGATGAAGCATATTCAAGGATCGGCCTAACAGACTTGTACGCAACTACTTTAATATGTCAGACATGAGAAGAGGGTGTGTCATAGATGGGCGTCTGGATTCAGTGGAATGGAATGGTGGACTGGAATGGAATGGACTGGTGGAATGGAATGGACTGGTGGAATGGAACGGTACTTTGGTAATTTCAATTGGCGGTCATCTCTTTATAAAGACCACCTTCTAACAAAGACCACCTCTTTATAAAGACCGTTTTAACTTAATGTTTAAAATGCTGCTATCTTGTTGTTTTAGAGTGTATCCCCATAGAATGGTCTTATTGATCAGTTGTGTGCCACATGCCTAGAAAATCAGAGTGATATCTGATTTTTAATACAGCAATATACCCCATGCAAAAACAGTTTGGCCATATAAAGTGACGTCCCCATCAAACTAAAAGTAACTGACAACTAAAAGAGCTATTATTTGGGTGAGGCCAATAAATACTGACATATAACTTGCTATAATTTATAAAAATTTGGTCCATCATCATTCACTCGTACATTCTTGCTGCATTCCTAATTAATTGGTCACTGTAAAGTGCTAATAATAAATAATAAATAAATAATAAATAATAAATTCCCTGTAACTCTAATTGGCTAGTAATTTATTATTATTAGCACTTTACAGTGACCAGCACTGAAGGTCTGACAGCAACATGTGCTGCAGCCTTAGGATTACCTAACCTAATTCAAGGACTTAGAACTAGCAGCTTTTTTTCTCTACAACACCAGACTATTGAGAAAAGTACCAATTTACTAGCCAATTAGATTTACAGGGAATTAATACAGTCAGACTGCACAAGTCAATGATAAAGGACCAAGATTATTGTAAGTTATACTTAGTTGCCAGTATATATTGACATTCATTTCTAGATATTAGCTCCTTTAGTTGCCAGTTGCTTTTAGTTTCATGGACACATATTTTTTTGTATAGCCAAACTGTTTTTTGTATGGGGTATATAACTATTACTGTATTGTATCATAAATCAGATATCACTGGCTTTTCTAGGGGACATAACATGTGGCACTCAGTTCATCAATAAGACTGTCTTATAGGGCTCTAAAACAACAATTCAGATATTAAAGTAAAATGGTCTTTGTAAAGAGGTGGTCTTTGTTAGAAGGTGGTCTTTTAAAAGAGGTGACCACTAATTGAAATTACCTAAGTACCGTTCCATTCCATTCCATTCCACCATTCCAGTCCACCATTCCATTCCACTGAAACTAGACACTGGTCATAGATAGTTAAGAGAATGGGTTGCATTAGCTGCCAGATGTTTAACTTGGTCTCCCCATTTAAGGTGAGAGTTGATGAGGTTTCCTAGATAGCAAATTACTGGTTCTAGAGAAATACATTGACCAACCAGGGCATGAACCAGGGTATAGTTGTAAGTAGGTGGAATGGGAAATGCAAAGGTGTTCACACTTCAGTGGATTAAATTTGACTGCCACAGTTACACCACTCATAAATTGAGGACAGATCTTCTTGGAAGAGTTGCTGATCATGCAGAGAAACAATTTTTTATAGAGACCAATGTCATCAGCAAAACATTTAATGGTGCTATGATGGATTACTTTATGTAGCTCATCAATATAAAGAACAGAGCTTTGGGGAACTTCAGGTCTAACAGGAAGCCAATCAGAGAAACTCCCATTAATTACAACTTTTTGGTAGCGTTGAGTTAAAAATGAGTTAAACCATGATTAAAGATTCCATGTATGTCAAGACTTTCAGGAGTCAACAGTGGGGAACTAAGTCAAATGCTTTGGCAAGATCTAACAACAGGCAATGAATGGAGTTGCATCTTTCAAGGACTGAAGTCTAATCATTAATTGATGACAGTAGAAGGGTGACAGTGAAATGTTTGTAACAAAAATCATGTTGAACTTCACTAATAAGAAAATCCACACATTTACAGGCTATTATGGAAAATCCACACACATGCATATGTGGAAAATCCACACATTTGCAGGTTATTACAATTTGTTCCCAGTATAATATAGCTATATTGCAACGCCATCATGTCTTTAGTTTCTCTAGTTCTCTAATTAAATATAGTTTTAATAGTGAAGCTATGATATACACATGTAACTGTTCTATTAGAATATCATATACACGAGTACATCTGTTAAATTAAAGTGACTGTTATATTAGAAAATCTTGCTGTTGATGTCAGGTGAGTCTCTGTTGGTGGTATCTAACATGATAGATCATTAAGGATGTGGTCACCAAACTCTGTATTCTGAATTTTCTGAGCAAAACTGATCTGTAGTTCTCTATACACATTTCCTCTCATAGTCATGCATGTAAGCACCTTCAAAACTTTGCAACATGTATATATACACCTGTGTTGTTATAACAAATTAGGCCAATATTTAATGATTTCTTGCAGTTGTACATGTTTTCTATTACCTAAGCTAGGGTTATTATAAGCTTGCAACTCCTGCTATATTATATTCTGTCAAAAAATAAAAAGTAAGTTTTGCTCTCAAATTTTTTTTTAAAAAACAACAACAATTTTCAGCTAACTAGCAATGACAGTATAAATATAATAGCCCAATGTGCAGTTTATCTTCATTACAAATTTAGGAAAGGGCAATACCAAACTATGCACTTGTAAGACGTTTGAATAAAAATTGAGTTTTTAGTGGATCAAGTAGCACTGAAATGAACTAAATTTCAAACTCTTGTAATTCCATCCATGCATGAGTTATTAAATTTCTTTGAGGTATCAGCTTAATGAACTATAGCTACACAACACAATAATAATAAGAAGCAGTGTATAATAGTAATAACATAAACTTAATTGTACCATCATATTACATATTGCTTCTGTGTTATCTTTGGCTACCTCATAGTAATCACTTGATGAAGACAAGGAGTTTTGCATAACCTCCAGCTTTTCCTGAACTGTAACCATAGCATGGGATAGAAGCTGCACTGTTGACTGCACCATATCGAGCTTGGCATTCATTTCAACAAACTGCTTGCTAAAAGTTTCATTCATTTGCCTCAGCTGACTAAGTACGTAAATGTTATCTGATGTTACATTGAGTCGTTCTTCCACAACTGCTAGCTTTGTTGTATCCGTGATAGCCTTGGGAACAGCACCTTTGTCATCCTACAGTTACATATGAATAAAAAATCCATAACAAATAAATAGTAAGCAATAATATGCAACTGTAGCTATCTATAACTGTTTGTTATTTCTGTTTACCACATGGAATGAGCTGATTTTTAAAAAGCAGCCATGAAACTAAATATGGTTATTTGCTTTATCAAGTATAATGAACCTGTACAATTAAGTCACTATATAATAAGGTCTACTGCATTGTAAAAATCCTCAACTCAGTTCCCAGTTATTTGTTTACAGAGTGAACTGCCAAAATGCAGCCACTTGTTTATAGGTAAATAGTTAATAGGCCAGGATATTTCTTCCCAAAAGATGACAGGAATATGTAGGTTTCATTGTTATTGATATGACACATTTTAGGTATTTGGGAAGCTCTCAAAGTACATGACCATGAATAGACATATGTAATACAATATTGTTAGCGTAAACATCATTAAATAGCATATGGCTTATGACAAATACCTACATATTTAGTGATCATGTGTAATTTTAAACATGATTGGTGTATAACACTATTTTAATTTAAAGTTATATTATATTTTTTACTAATTTCTGTGCAGAGCATAGCTGCAACTGTGCATGCACCTAGCAATTCAATCATGGAATCCTATAGGGTGTTGATCATGAAACATGACACCACATGATATCAAGAAGGAGTCCCCAAATTTCTGCATGCATAGCATGGCTTTTAAACTATATGCATGGCTTTTAAACTTTCTACTATATGCTCACTAATACACAGTAAACAGACAGTAGTGTTTAATTGTCTGCTGATAGTTTTGCTTTCATGATGTCTACTATTCACACTAACAACTCACAGTTGTTGTGTGTCATAATTACAGCATTCAAGAATTATAATATTCATGTTGTAAAATGTGAACCGTCTATTGTGCTTATATACATAAACATTTTATTCTGTTAGCATACGGTGTATTTCTCAATAATACTGTGAATGGAATTGTAATGACTAACTCACACCAGCTTATTGAGTTGTATAATATTATATACTTTTGATAGTTTCCCATTTCATGAACAGGTGCATAGCTATATAGCTATGCACATATAACCACGTAAGTGCATATATGCTTTACTATAGATATAAAAGCACATGCAAATGATAGATGTATAGTATTATAACCTTTCTGAGAGCTCGTGGTTGTGGTTTAGGTGGTAGAGCTGGGCTCTTTGTAACATGTGTAGCTTTTGCTTTGAGTAGCTGTTCTGCAACATATGCATGGCCACTGTGCTGTTTCTCTGCTTGCAAGGCCTTTATGAATAAACCAAAATTCTCTTCTCCCTTTCTCTGAATAATGTTAATTAGAATCTTGTTCTTCTCATCTGGATTCTTTCTATCATTGGACAGCAGGCGAATTTCTTCTTCGGTTAATATATTTCGCTTGCACAATTCCGGGAGCAGGAAAAATATATCGATATACAATGGACCATTCTCTTGGAGTGCTTCTACTACTTTAGCATCCATCTAGTTAAGCTGGTTGTTTCACATGAAAATCCTTGAAATAGAATAGAATGAGTTATGATGACACGTTGAACGATGAACCCTCAGCACTTGTGCATGTGCCGTAAAACCTTAAGAAATAATGAATATAACTGAGCTGTATGGATATCTTAAAATTTAGCTATCACTGTCCATAAAATGTACTAATGTTACAATAATCTGCTGGTTATATACCCCAGTTAATATACTAAGGAAGTGTTAGATATTCATCCATGAGGGTAGCTATATTTTGAGTAGTTACACCAATCTTTGGGGACCCAAAATATGTTTACTGGAAATCATAAGGTCAGTCATGCTTTGAAGCTAAAGTATTTAACTAAACTATTGTTTACTTCTCAGTGTCAGTGTCAGACAGCCAGCTGGCAACAGCCATGCAGGGAAGATTAACTCTGGAACGTACGTAGCTGGCTATTGTAGGCTATACATAAACTCTGCAGTATACTGTAGCTATGCATAGAGTTTATGTATAGCCTACAATAGCCAGCTACGTAACTATACATTTCAGAGTTAATCTTCCCTGCATGGCTGTTGCCAGCTGGCTGTCTGACAGTCACACTAACACTGAGAAGTAAACAATAGTGTTATAGTTAAATATATGGCTAGCTACCTAGTTAGTCGGTAGTAGCACCGTATCTAATGCTGCTAAAAGGCATAACATTTTCTTTGCTATTCATAGACCATATCTTGACCCTCTATTAAACTCACCGAAGTTAACGAATGTATTAAGGCTTGTGGCAGTAGTTACCTCGATCAGTACGGCACGTCCCGGCGAAGACGACCCAGCAGCGGCTCACTGAGTAGGTCGCAAGGCTGCAAATGGAGTCAACAAACGAAATACCTAGCTACGTAGCTAGTTACCTAACTTGTATATAGTACGCGGTAATAAACGCCTGACTTTCACTTACTAACCTCCTATTGGCGCCACAAACAGTCAAATATTTGACGCCTCTAAAAATTAATGCAATATTATCTGTGAATGCTATCCTACTAGGGACCTGTGAGAAGGCTAAAGCCTGTGAGTACAGGGAGTCATAAACATGTAACTAAAACGTTGAAGAATGAAAAAAATCCCAGACCCAGTGGTGATTTGATCCCCAGCAACCTCAGTGCAGTCTAGGCATGTGCCAAAGGAGCCACAACAGCTGGGATCTGAGATTTTCTCTGTATTCAACCTGTACTAACATCAACAATATTAGCGATTTTATTTGCCAACATAATACTGTATAGCCGAATAAGATGACTCACAGTACTGTAGACCTCTATATTTATTTTATTATGAGTATCATAATATCTGTTCCACAAGCGTTGAGTTCTGTGATATGACATGTATTATGTGTAGACACTATAGTCTGAGTAGTGGTAGCTAACATAAGCACACTGGTTCTTCCCAGTCATCAAAACCCTTAAGGGTAATTGCATTGTAGCTTCACATAAATTAGCATTGGGAAGCAATGAATTTTGGGTATATATCTAAGGAGGCACAATTCATCGCCAGGTTCCAGCTTTTGCCTCCTTGCAGGTTCCTAGTGAGATTGTAATTTGCTACTACTAACCTACTTCTGTAATACTACTGTTGCATGTAAGCTAAAAATTTGAGTTGTGGGCATTCTGAGTGTACATGAGCCAAAACGCTTTAGGATCTAGAATATAGGTAGTGGATAGGAATAGCTATATATCAATAGGACAATTACCTTAGTCTTAATTCTCCAGCATGCAACTAACAATTAAAACTTAGCCAATAGCAATGGCGGATCCAGGATGGGGCATTTGGGGCAAATTCCCCCCCTCCCTTCAAGAAATTGCATACAAGATCGAGATACTCTAATAGAGCAGTCGATTACTCTAATAAAGCAGTCACAACGTACATGAGGCAGTGTAGCTTACCTATGAAGCTATAAATAGGATTTTATTTTACATAACAGACGTGATATATTTGGTAAAGGATAACTAGCTATTATTGTTGTGACCCTTTTTTTTTTTTTTTGGTCTTCAACTGCTTTTCAGCAAGGTGCCCCCCCTCTTTCCAAACTCTGGATCCGCCCCTGAATAGTGTCATAACTTATGCAATATAACTGCAGCTGTAGATGATTTATGGTATATATGTTTCATGCAAATGCAATTCACAGATCTTCTGGTTTATTAGATAGCTGCACATGCTTTAAAACATGCATAATTGCATATAAGTGTTTGTTTCATTTAATGTATAGGGTTCAGCTATGCTTGACATCACTTAGCTCATCACTGCTAGCTAGTCATACTTTGATATGTGATGGAAATTCAAGCCATTTATACCATAATGTAATGAATTATTAATGCAATAATTTTACTATGCATGCATGCATGCATGTTACTTGGCTTCTGTAACAATATATGTATAACTTACACATTCTTTGGGGACGAAACTGAAGCTGCATGCATTAGGTATACAGCGTGTGCGTGTGTGTGTGTGTGTGTGTGTGTGTGTGTGTGTGTGTGTGTGTGTGTGTGTGTGTGTGTGTGTGTGTGTGTGTGTGTGTGTGTGTGTGTGTGTGTGTGTGTGTGTGTGTGTGTGTGTGTGTGTGTGTGTGTGTGTGTGTGTGTGTGTGTGTGTGTGTGTGTGTGTGTGTGTGGCAGCATAGCCAAGTGGTTAGGACATCTGCCTGGTAATCAAAAGGTCCCAGGTTCAATTCCTGGTTACACCACTTTGGTGTTGTTGTTGCTTCCTTGAGCTAGAAACTTTAATTTACTCGTCTACCCAGCTGTTTCTGGGGACCTAGTTTCCTAGTGTCAACTGGGGAAGCAGCCCACCCAGTTGTAACATCAATGGGTACCTGGTATTAACTGGGGAAGCAAATGCCCAACTGTCCTTGTCTCGCTTAGCAGTGTTGAGGTCGTTGTGGAACTTTGAGTTCCATGACCTCTCTCCATGAGACCTCCTGAGGGTTACTAGCCTTGCTCCAGGAGGATTTGCCTGCACAAGGCTCAAGCACCTGAGTGGTGCACAGGCATCCCAGTGCTGGTTTGCTGGGAGGCAATAGCTGTGCTTCATATAGCTGCCATAGGCTTTGCTTTTGCTTGTGTGTTTTTGTATGTGTGTGTGTGTGTGTGTATGAGAGCACCTACTTTACCTATCAACACCAAAATTTAGGGATACTGTATAGGGATCTGCATTCAGGAATGATAATCCTTCTGAGTGTGCCAATGGGATACGAAGTTGTAGTGTCTGAACAATTACATAATCAGTGTCAGTGATATGTATTGTACATGTACATAACTTCAGGTGTGCAGTAAGTCCAATAAGGACAGTACAGCAGTGGAGCCAACATGGCCATTAGGTAATGTATTACAGACTGGGACATAATTGAAAATGTTATGCATACCTAGTGTGTAATCTTGGTAGCATATATCCCTCTATAATGCATAGCTAAAGCAAAAACAAATTAAACAAGTGTAGCTGCACTGTATGAATAGCCACAACTTATATTAGCCACATCTATATCATTACAGCCACAACTTGTATATATTCACTTTCTGAAATCTAAAAAATATGAATGTATAGTTATAAAAACAATTACACATACCAAAAACAGAACTGCTTAACTACTGCTTTGTACAATACAAATGCATGTGATCAAATCACAATTATGAAACATGTCAGTCTTCAATTTCCCCTGCCATTCTACCCCAGGCTTTACTGAAGAAGTTGCCATGAAGTTGCATCAGTGTTTTGTATACTGAAGTAAAAGGAAGTCTTTGGTCAGTGCGATAGTGGAAACACTCTTTCATCAGGTCATAAACCTCTGGGGGACATTCATTTGGCTTTTCCATCTTCCTCTTCCCCAAAACAAAGCTTTTTACTTCATTGGCTTTCATGCCTGGATATGGAATACCACCATAAGAAAAGATTTCATAAAGGAACACACCAAATGACCACACATCTGATTGGTTGCTGAACTTTCCTCCATTGAGAACTTCTGGGGCTTGCCATCTGGTGGTTAACTGAAAAACGTTACAAACTTTATAGTTTTCTGTGTCTTTTAGGCATTGCGCTCTGCTGAAGCTGGCAATTTTGCAAACCAAGTCACCATCAATAAGAATGTTATTAGCTCGTAGATCACAATGGACAATTTTTCTTCGCTCTAATTCCACCATTCCACAAGCCACACCTGCTGCCATGGAGAACAGTAATGGGGTATTTATGTTAGCTTTTTCATTCTGTAAGAAAGTTTTTAATTGTCCTCTTTCAGCATACTCAAAGTACAACAAATAAGTCTCCTTTGTTGGATCAATGTTAGCAGTAATAAACCGAATGATATTAGGATGCTGGCAGGACTTCAAGCAATTGATTTCTCGACCCAAAATTTGTGAAGAAATTGATGGTCTGGGTTTTTTGACCACGACTTTGGACCTGTTGATTTTGTTGACAGCTAGCCAAAATTCTCCACTTTGTACTTGTGCCAGTATCTTCATCTCAACATAATCAGCCTGCATCAGAGAAAATACACATACTTATAGGTGACAAGAAAACACACACACACAAAGTAAAGTGTTGAACAGCTGTGCTAGCATGGTCACACCTACTCAGTGGACCACCTGTGCTCTACTCAGTTGATATGAGTCATTGCAAGAAAATCCTCCTGGGGCAGGACTAGTAACCTGCAGGAGGCTGTGCCATGTCTCACAGGTGACAGTGTGGGCACCTGAAGCCCCATCTGGACCTTCACCCACTATGCAAGCCCTGAACAGTTGGCATTTACTCCCCCAATTTTCACCAGGTATCCATTGACGTTACAGCTGCTTCCCCAGTTGACATCAGGTCACATTTGAACAGCTGGGTAGACCAGCCAATGGGAGTAAAGGTTCTTACTCAAAGAAATGACAAAAACACTGATTTGGCATAGCTGCAAGGGTATCAAACCTGGAACTTTCCAAATACCAGGCCAATACACACTACAGTCAGTTCAAAATGAAAATAACTTTTGTGCTATTGTATATATACTTGATCATGATGAAACAACCCTGGAAGCTACATACTAAAAATTATTATGGTGATGAAGTGACAACTAAAAGCCAACTGTCGCATCACATATGCATCTGACCTATGATCGGTGACAATAACTGGCTAAGGTACTCAAACAATTCAGGCAAATGCAGTGGAAACTGCAACATAATTATACTAGTCCACTATAAGTTATAGGACTTTAATCACATTATGTGGGGCAGTATTACTCATGCGATGAAGTGTAAACATCTGTAGATGCAGCATTCAACAAACAATAGAATACCTGGTTAAAGCTTTGCTGTTGATGGGAACAGTCATTTTCATTGTCCTATTAAAGCAATAGTATAATTCATACTATCTCATACACATTTGCAATGATTGTACATCAATGCTTGTGTATAAAGCTTGTACTGAACTATACTGAGCTAAGTTATCATTACAAAATATACAGATAACACAGTAATAATTTGTGCAACAATATCAACACAACACTGAATGTTAAATTGCATCTAATTTGAGTGCACGTGGAGTAGCTGTTACAGATCACAGATCATATCACAACTTACAGTGTCCATGTCAATATATTCATACTCTTGAGAAGAATCATCAAAACTCTGTAAACAAAAGACACAAATACAAAGCTGTATTGATAGCTTATGATATAATATTTCCAGGACTGTTCTATTAGAGTGCATATATGACTGTGCTCTATTATATCTCCAGACATAAAGATTCTCTTACTTGTGGACATGACACTTGTATTTTACTCCTTTGGATTCTTCCTTATATATAAGCTTCATGCTAGATATAAACTTATTACCTTTCATTTTTCTTGTCTTTTTGTTCACTTTTGTGCTTTAACATGTTGGTTGCCGTGACACACCCCAAGGGGCAATAGTGACATTTGCCTACTTTGCCCTAACACTAAGCACATAGCGTTTTTGCAAAGCCAGTAAGTGTAAGTAAACAATTACAATGAACACAATGATAGTTAGATACATGTACGTACATGAAGTTATACTTGAGATATTATACAGATTATAAAATTAAGATAATTTCAAGATTTACAAAGTAGTATATACATCTGTGTTGATGAACATACCTCGCAAAAGCCTCTTGACTCTTTTACTGTAGAAGTCTGTGTTTGCCCTAGTTTTTCCTGAATTGTCACCATGGTGTGGGTCAATAGCTGTACTGCAGACTGCACAGCATCTAGCTTGGCATTCATTTCATCAAACTTTTTCCCAAAGTTGTTGGTTATTTGTCTTAATTGACCTTGTATGTATAAATATTCTGATGTAGCCATGACTTGCTGTTCAGAGTTGACTTGCTTTGTGGGACCAACATTTAGGATCACTTTTGGTGCAATATCTTGCAAATTTGGCTATAGACACAAAAACAAATGAATTTAGTGTTTTATAATTTGCAAATCAAAGATATTATTTACAAATTATATGTCAAGCTACTGTAATTCACTTTTTTCTTGTTGTAAAATAATTTATGTATGCAAATATCATTAGGGACGCATCTATTATGCCAGAATAATTTAGGGAATAATAGGTAGTGGAAAGAAATTGGGGAATATTCCAGAACAATTGGATGAGTTCTAGGAATAATTATTGCTAAATTAAAAGTTTTTCTTGTAGTGTAATGCAAAAATCTTTTGGACACAACACTGAAACAGTGCAAGTATAAAAGCAGTTGATCGCGATACTCTAATAGAGAGTGCAGTCACTTATACTCTAATAGAGCAGTCAACTTCAAGTCCTATAATTCTAATGATACAGTACGATAGTATCATACAGTACAATAGTATCATACAGTACTATTGTACTGTATAGTAGGGACCACAAAGGAGTAGGCGTGGCCCACAAAAATAGCATCACCAAAAAAAGCCTCAATTTCCCAAGCTATTGGTTAGGTAAAAGTAAGCCCAAACAAGCTTTCAGATCGACCCAAAACACTTTCAAAAAGTTGCTACGGAATTTTAAAAACATTTAATTAATGGAATTTTCTACTGACTGACTGCCTGATGCCTCAGATAAGTATAAGTCGATAACGGCTAATGCTATGGGCTTGATTTTTTCACTGTTCAATCCCGAGAGGTACCTTTTGGCATACTGCAGTACGTACAATGCATTCTTCATGGACTTATCAGTGTCCTCCTTTGCGTCCATTCATCTTTGCTGACAGTGAAAAGTGTCGATTTGGTGGTAGCACGTGGCTTCCCTTCAAAACGGAAATCATCCATATTTTTCATAGTGGCTATTTTGGTAGCAGAGGTACTTTTCTAACAGTTCTTGATTCGTACTGCTGTGTAATGGGTTGAACATAGCCAACAATGAAGCGTAGTGGATACTTCACTTTCATCCGGACGATAATCGATATAACTGGGACACGCAGTGCCATTTCTTTCAGTATGCAGGGATTGCAGCAGTGCTTTTCGAACAGTTCTTGATTCTAAATGCTGTGTAATGGGTTGAACATAGCTGACAACAAAACGTAATGGATACTTCACTTTTCAGATGTTAATTGACATAGCTGGGGTGCGTGGTACCATTTCAGATGCAGTATGTGTGTCACCAGTCATAATAATTATTTACAAAAAAGTCAACAAACAAGCACACCAATACACAGTAGGGATATAACACTTCTTATTGTTATATTGTGATTTAATGTCATGGACTACTCCAATTTGTTTCAGTACTTTTATCTATGTGCTATGGTCCCTACTCTAGTTAAAAATTCCAAATTTTTTTGGTGTACTTGTAATTATAGCAGAGCAGTCAGCCAGTCACTTATGTTAAACTCTAACTAATATGCTTGTTTTTTGCACAAATTCCAGGAATAGTTTTGGGAATGATAGGTAAATTCAAAAAGAATTGCCAGAAAGAATAATTGGAATATTAAAAAGTGCAATAGACTCCTGCCTAAATATTATACAAAAATTTCTTATACAAAATTTTTTGTACAGCATTAAAATAGCTACTCCAATAGAACAGTCATTCACATAGGATGATTATATATTGCTATAAATGCTTGGATTTCTAAGGTCTCTTTATTTCAGATAAAACAGATGCTCTACCAATTGAACAGTTTGTCCACACTTAATGCTACAGTAAAGTAGCTGCAAGTTTTTTCACTTGGAAAGAAGTCAGTTATATTGCAGCAGCTGTAGAATAATTATTGGTTGTAGACACTCATCCTAGCATGTAGCTTTGCCTTGGAAACTACTACTCCTGCTGTAATAATATCAATTATGTTCTCTTGATGAAAGCTGAATATCATTTTAGTCCTACATTAATAACCCCCCACCTTATTTAATGATAATGTTTCTTTCTGGTTCCATACCCTATAGTTCTCCTTCCTCCACTTATCAGTAATAAGTGTAAATTTTTCTATTGTCTAGCTATACTGTACTATTTTAATCTTGTTTCTGTTCCTTTATATTGTCAAACTTTGATAGTTTTGTGTTACTACTGAAATACTACAAGGAAGTTATTGGCACCCAAGTATGCAGCTAGAACCCAGGCTACTTACGTAACTGGACATTAATAATGAATAATATCAAGATCAAGAGGGTGACACACAGGCACTCACTGTAGGTAGATCTGCGACTGGGACGAAATTTTGCTTTGACTGGCAGAAATTTCACTTTGACCTGTAATCAAGAGCCTTTTTGATCTTTGACCAGTGACTCAGTTAGCAACAATATTTCAGTACTTTTCGATTGTGGGTTGGAAATTTTTACCCTTGACCATTGACTTGGCACGATTTTGGTGGCTTTGACTTAGACTTTGACCATGGTCGCAGAACTACCTACAGTGATTGCCTTTGTGTCACCCCCTTGCAAGATTGATGCTCTAATAAAGCAGACATACCAATACAGCAGTCAACCAAATATTAATATAATTAATATTCTAATAATCTTATAAAATCATTAGATTCAATTCTAGTGGGTCTAATTTTGGGTGGTATGTACTCAGTAACTGAAAAGCTCACTGTAAAATTAATATCAAGATTGAGATACTGTATTATTGAGTGACAACCAAATGGTCTGATAAACTGCTGAAATTAGATTCAATTTCAAAGGGTCAGGGGAAGCATGCCCCCAGACCCTCTGAACACACACTAAGGTAATGCCTTCCCTCTGCATAAAATTATACCTAGTTATGCTGTCATACATCTAGGCCCTGGCATCACTGACCTACCAGCACCACAGGAAAACACTTCTCTATTCCCTTGCAATAAATGTTAAGTTTTATCCCATAAGTAAATTACAATGCATAACTTCAATTTAACTTATGTTCAGTGTTGGGAAAGTTACTTTGTAAAAGTAACTAGTTACATATAACTTGCAACTGAACTATTTAGTTACAGTTACATATTACCCATAAAATAAAGTAACTGTAATAATATTACATATTATATTACTTTGTGTTCACAGCCTTAAGCTGTCACGTGTGAAACTACCACCTTATCACGTGACATGATTGTGTTGTTGGACAATGTGCAAATCTTGGTTATAAGTAAGAAGCTGGTGAATAAGCTTCATTCAGTAGGCTTCGTTACTTCATTGTGGCTAGGCGTTACTCAAAGGATAATTAACGAGATTAGTAACTTCGTTACTTGTAGAAATAATATTATGTAATATTAGACTTGTTACAGTAACTATATTACTTAGGTAATGGTTACATTTGTAAGTAAAATAACTTGAGTTACATTACCTGTTTTTATAGTGTATTTCGTTATATTACTTAGGTACCACAAAAGTAATAATATTACGTAACACGTTACACCCAACACTGCTTATGTTGTTTCATGTAAAACACAAAATATATGAGACTATTGTAATATATAACTAGCATTTACAGCTAGAGGAAGTTGTAGTTCTATTTAAATTTTGGTCACCCTAAGTACTACTAAAAAATCAATTCATTTCTGTTGTGTATATGCATGATCAAGGGACCCATACTGTTTATCTCCCTGTGGTGGACTTTGTAAGACACCACTTTCTAGTGGTGTGACAAATGACAGTCCCTTTTGCGTGATTGTGTGAGATGATCAGTCAACCGGAGTCATTCATGATTATAGTCATGCAAGCCAACATGGAATACGTCATGCAAATACACATATCATATATACACTGAATTTAGGCAGCACTTGGAACAAGTCTCTTGACTTGGGTCCCTACATGGTCTATCTGCCTTGCTGGGAATTTTCTTTCTCGCCAGAATTTGACCGCTCAGGATAGGAGCTATGTAGTAGTGCTCAAGCATCTAATATTGCAGTTATGTGCTATGATTGCACAACCTGAAATAATGTAGTAAAATGATCATTTGACTTGATGACTGGGTTTGATTTAGTATTTTTAAACTGTCTGATGGCTACCGATAGTAGCACAAATATGTACGGACAGACAGACAGCTAGCATGTACACTGCCACAACTTATAATACAAGTAGCTAGATATGTGACATTTTACATTTGAGCGGGAATCATACATGACTGAAGGAATCATATGTTCATTATTATATTGAACTGCACAGTTGTATTTAGACAATCTCCCTTTTCTATGCTTTCTACTCATATGTAATTTTCCTTATATATACATGTTTATTTTCTTTTCTGTATACCTGCTGAACCAGTGTATACTGCATCAAAGGAAAGACAGACTATAAAATTATTAACTGTGTATACAAGGGAACACCCACCCTGACTATCATATACTGAAAAGTTAAATAGTCATTTTTAAAAAGTACAAGACACACTTCTGCAATCAATCCACTCACTACAGAAAATACGAATGATTCTCGTGATACTGCATGCAGTAGCCAGCACTGGAGCCATGATGCACTACCTGCCAATCAATGCAGTAGTGAAGAAAGAAATGGGAGACGAAGGTAAGACCTGAGTTAGGTAAAAAGGCATACCTTTGGCCTAAGCAATGTTGAACGGTGAAAAAACCATGGTCGAATTATACTAGGCTAAAGTCAGTAAGTTAGTAGAAAAATCAGTCTGAAACAATTTCATAGAAGGTTTATGGAAATGTTTGTGCATGGTCACTCTGAAGGCATTTTTGGGTTTGACTCAGGCCATCATCATTTTATTCCTTCATTTCCTTGCTTCCCGTCAGTGCCCACATAAATTTTTTGATAGCCAAACCAAATTTTGATTATTGGGTTATAGATCACGTGAATAAACTATTTCATGATAGAGGGCTCAGAATGGCCAACACAGCAGAAAGATAACTGAGGGTTGGAATCCCTCCACTCTTGTTCAACAGGGACACTTACAGTGTTTGCCCCTCTCAACATCAAGATACTCCAATACAGCAGCCACAAACCAAGGATCATTCCTTTAAATTACTTAAGCCTTGTTTAGGTCTTGTCACCTATTTTGGTACTAAGGATGACTGGAACAATCTTAGAAGTAGTATAGTGTATCATTTAAAACAGTTGTATAATTAAGATTTATGTTTCACATTCCACCTACATCAGCTTTACTACACTCTGTGATGGGAAACAAACAAATTAATGATGGCCTAATTAGTACTGTCAAGTTGGCATGTAGGAAAAGTGCGAAGGCTGCTGTTTGGGATACTTTTTGGAGCAGGAAATACAACAGATTTTAGATGATAGAAAAAACCACTATTTTTATTTTATTAAACTACGTCCACACCCAGAGAAGTGTGAGTAATCAGTTATAGCAATCAGTTATAGCAATTAAGAAGCCAATATTAGCTAACAGGTTAAGGTTGTGCCAATGTTTTAATACTTGAATGGCCTCTATTGCAAAGTGGTCTATAATTATTAATAAGGTAGAGACACAAAATAGCTAAAATTAACTGAGACTACATAACCCAGAATAGGTTTATAGTCTATTAACAAGGCATTAATCAAAATCTGTAGTCTTAACTGTATGAAAGGGTACCTTTTTAGGAGGTCGAGGAGGTGGCTTTGGACGCCGCATAACAGCTAGCCGATTCCTTATAATAGTCTTTGCTTTAACCAGCTTTTCAGCAAATTCTCCATGTGTGGTGTGCTGTCTCTCTGCTTGTAAAGCTTTTACAAATGAGTCAAAACCTCTTTCATCTTTTCCTTGAATGATAGTTAGTAAAGTTCTTTTCCTCTCATGTAGACTTCTTCTGGAATCAGATAGCCGACAAAATTCTTCATGGGTTACCAGATTTCTTTTACGTAATTCAGGAAGCAAGCTGTTTAAATCGATGGACATAATAGCTTCTCCTTGAAGGGTTTGTAGAAGCTCGTTTAGCGCAGAATCCATCGGCAACAGCTGACGCAGGTGCAGAATCAAGTATACAGATCAGCTAATCAATACGAACTCCAACTATTAACTTCACAGTACAGCAGCTATAGCATGTCGACACAGCGACTGGTATGGTTCATAATTGTCAGATATCATTCTCCGTTCTTATGAATTAATGAATCATCACGGCGTGACGTAATACCTAGCAACCGGCAGGGCGTCTACCTACCACACGCGATCATTCGTTTCCCGGTTTATCTACTTGCAATTGGATTCGTGCAAAAGCGAGAGATCGGGGAGATAGACTGGCATTGGTCCGATTGCTCGATGGGGATTGCACATCTGGAATGCGGGATTTGTGCAAGAGCGTTTGTCCCAAAGGTAATTAATAAACAGCTATAGTCTAGTCACTAGCTATAATAGCTATAATGTAGTTAGCTGACAAGTGATATTTTGTTAGTTCACTGTTGTGTATTTTATTTATTTGTTTATTTATTAAGGCTTTACAGCACAAGTGCTGAAGATCTGTATGACACCTGGCCCTACAGCCTCTTTAAAAGATGTAAGAGAGAGAAAGACATAATATTGTGCAATTTGCAATATAAAAGGAATTGTGCAGTTTGTATATTGTACAATTTTAGCTATAGACAGTACATACACTGTAAAAAACTGTGACACCAAAGTGTGCTGATTTGATATCACCGCAGGGCACACTATTGTGACGCTTCATTATTTACAGTGTATCAGTACATATAGTTGCAAGTCTATATACTGTAGCTACTATAACATCAGTGATTTATTTAAACTTTATGGCGTAAACACACCAAAGGCCTGAAGGTAACATGCACCAGCATCCTTGTACATTACCCTAAATACATGTGTATTTACATACACACGTACTGTTGCTAAGGAGAGTTTAGATTGAAGGTGGGTGGCTGTGACTGATGAATTCATGAGCAAGGAGTTAAGTAACATGTACAGTTGCTTTTATCGTTGAAGTTAATAACTTGATGATCACTGGTGGTGACTGGAGTCATTACATAATATGATTCTGTGCTGTCGGACCTTTTATTTGTGCCAAAGAGACTCTTATTGACATAAATATTGTTTCCTCTTAGCTTGACAAGCTTCTTGTCAGTGCCATTCTGAGCTAATTGCCACCTTGTTCTCAGACAGACTGCTTTGATTGCTCTTTCTTCTCTGGTCATGATTGATTTGATTAGAAATTGTTTTGTACTGAAGATCCTTTAGATAAGATAAACATTGCATCAAAGGTGCGAGTAAATTTTATTAATATAGGTCTGGGTTTTGGGTTGGAAGTATTGTATTTTCCCAGTCGATGAAATCCCTAATTGATGACTTGGAGAGAGCAGGATCAATATTAGTGAGTACATCTTGCATGGCTTCCATGTCATGCTTTAGTTTAGTTGCTCTTGAACTGTTTGGTTGGGATTCCATACATGACCACAATAAACAGTTTATTAGACTAAGTCTTATGAGGTTCAACAAGACCATAGGAAGGAGTATGAAGGTGATTATTGGAGTTTTGAAAGTTTTGATGGAGTGGTTAGTTTCTATTAAATTCGAAATTTCAGAAGTTGCAATTGTGTTAGTCTTGGATTCTAAGCTAGAAATTTTTTCAGTCAAAGGCTCCGCAACAAGTTGTTTTAGAATGTTAATTTCATCTCTTTGATGTGTATGCAGCGACAGCAGTGGAAAGGTTCTTTCGATTCATTACTATGACAAGGATATCAAATAAGGTTGAAGACAGTCCACTGCATTTTCTGATTTTCGATGCATCCAGGCATTACAACAACCTTCACAAAATATAGCCCCTTGTCCATCACTAGTTTCTGATCATTCTAAGATTGGCTCATTACACACAGCACATAGCTAGCTATATCCTCTGGTTCAGTTTCAGCTTCTTTGCATGTTCATGTCCTTTTGCTTCTTAGAATTCGGTGAGGTAATATTAGCATGCCTAATAATCTCTGCTTACTGGGAGATGCAGCGTTCTTTGTAGACATTTAGTTGCAGTTTGAAATAAGTCTTATCAGAAGTTCTAAATAATGCCTGCCCAGGTCAGTAGAATCAGCTGAAGTAGGATATATCATATAAATAAGGTTTCTCTTGTCATGAAATGTTAGAAAGCACTGAATTAAAGTGCCCTTGCTTCTCGCCTTGCCTAATATCAGTTACAAAGCATCACAGACAATAAATTATATATTCCCTACTAGACTAAGGAATATAATACAATAATGAAGACAGCCAATCCCATAATCAATTTTTTCTAGCAAAGAAGAGTTAAAGGACTGCCGGACTTAGTGTTATAATTAGCTACTATATTTTACAGGTATTGCTATTCAACTTTAACTATCTTGTGAATCATTTGTACGACTACACTGTTGTATGGCTACACTGCATCAGTGCACTGAAAGTTTGAATTACTGATGAAACAAGATATGGCCACTCCTGTATCTTCAAACAAGGGGAACAAACCAAGCATCCTTATAATGCATAATGTGCATTATTTTGTTGTGTAACATAAAGGCTTTACCCATATAAGTATGTACTTGACTGGTTTCTTTATAGGTGGAGGGTTGTAGTGAATGGGAGAGCCACACACAAAGCCATGTGATGTCAGTAAATTATCTTATTAGAAATTTTTGTAATGTAACACTAGGACTATATCACAAAGCCATGATGATGCAAATATAACCAGACTATACACTGACCAATTTTGCAATTTTACATCCAACACCCAGTACACAATATATGTGACCCAGTCTGGAAAACCAGCCTTACAGCCTTTCCAGATACTAAGTATCTTAAGTTTGATGACTCCAAACTTTGCCACATGCACTATCCAACAGCTTCAAGTGAACAAAGATTTAAGTTGCACGTGATTCCAATCACAAAAATATCACTGTTCCAGTTGATCCAACATTCCAGGTTTTCCGTATATACTCCCAGTTGCTATCTAGGTAAGTTATGAGTAAAGTTGCATGTACTGATTGGAGAGGCTATAAGATTGCATCAGATTGGGTGGATCCAAATTGCAGAATTCAGATATAATTATAGTCTGCATGCTTAGGTGTATGGGTTGTCCCATGTTAGTTCCATGCACACTCCCAATCACATACACGCACCTTAATTTGGTTATATTTGTGAACTCATATTGCTATAAAAGTCATACTGTTATTAGTATAGCTTATCATGGCTCAGGATAAAGTAAACATCTTGCAGACAGCTAGCTGGATGGGCCATACTAAAATCCACAGAGAATTTCTGACACTTGTCTCTTGATAGTATATACAGCCATATGCATGTAGCTAAGTACCTATATACCTACACTGCATAATTATGTAGGATGGTGGGTGGGGCAGTACTGGCCCCCTTTTAAAATTTTTATAGTGTTGCTCATTGAACATTTCTAGACACCCTAGACATAATTCAAAGATTTTTATACTATGTATAGCACATAATAAATCTGTCTAGCAAATTGTTACCCATATATAGGCATAGCACAAGGGAAACTAGGTGGGTTAGAGCAACCTCTACATTTAGAAATCAAGATACTCTGATAAAGCAGTCATTTACTCTAACAAACAGTCAATAGTAGTATAATTATAAAACACTGTTTGTCATTTTAAAATACAAAAACACCTGTTATAAATTGAGTTACGGACTTTTCCCCGCCCTAGTGACTAGAAATTATCTGGAAATATAAAATCACGCAGTACAATCCAGGATTATCTCTATGCTTAAATATTTTGTGATGCTTGTGCAGAGGACCTTATGCTAATTCTGTTTATAGCTTGGTAATATTTGAACATTCTCAAAAGGTAAATTTTCAAAATTTCCTTAGACTTTATAGCTACCATGCAGCTCAGTAACATTCATGCTTCCAGCATTGAATTTTCATAAAAAGGTACATATTTTAGTCAAATTGCCACTAACTTCAATATCAGAAAGTTTATTTTTTCAAAAATTTCCTTGAGGAAGCCAGAGGCGGATCCAGGGAGGGGGGCTTCAGCCCCCCCCTCCCCTTTTAGGCTTTACTTGATCAATATGCGGGATTATAATGAAATTTTGTCTTAACATAATTATTGATCACTGATAATACAAGCACTCATAAACCCACCTTATAAACATCTTTCCTAGGCGTTATCAGTGGATTTATATGCAACAAGGACCCAGTTGGAGGTGTACAAGGTCGACATACTCTAATAGAACAGTCACCTAACTACTCTAATAGAACATTCAGTGTGAACATAGAAGTTTCCAAATCTGCTTGCGCCTATGCATACAATGAAGTGTACTGGTCTGTTTAAAAGTTGACTCATCTTCTGTACAAGTATGCTTAATTCAGGTACAAACTTTCCATTGAAAATGCTCTCAGATTCAATCTCGTATCATTCAAATTCAAAATTTTCCCGTTTTAACATTATCAAGACACACGGTATGTCGTGCGGCCCAAGAAGCCGGTGCGCCACACTGTGAGTACATTTTATTATTATTATTATTGCTGTGAAAACTTCACAAACAGAAGAATATACACAGATATAATAAATAATGTTAGCTATTGATTGCAAAATAATAGTTACGTAGCAGAGATTTGAATATGTCAGTGTTTTCTGCTTCAAAGATGTAGCGAGGTAGTATGTTCCATTGCCTTGATGTTGATGGTATAAAGGAGTACTTGTAGGTGTCAGTGTTACAAAATGGTTCAATGAGTTTGAACATATGGCATGATCTGGTCTGTAGCTGGTACTGTGATGTCTGCAGATGAAACTCAGGTATGTATTCAGGTGGTAAATAGACATTTTGTTTAAGAATGTTGTATAGCATAGTTAAGGAGAGCTGTTCTCTTCGAGACTCTAGTGATTCCCACTTAAGTTCGTTAACCATCTGTGTTACACTGGCATGATAGGAGTAAATACCTTTGACATATCGTATAGCACACCTCTGAACCATTTCTAAAGCGATCTTATCAGTTGTTAAATGAGGGTTCCAGACTGTAGTTGCATATTCAAGTTTAGGGCGTACTAGGCTAAGGTAGGCTCTCTCTCTCTAAGGTGAATAGATGATGTCCTCAAGTTACGCTTTAGCAGACCAAGCATCTGATTTGCTTTGGAGGTGATAGATTGAATATGCATAGGTGCCACTTCAGATCTCTCTGAATAATGATGCCTAAATATTTGTAATGTTCAACAGGTGAGAGGAGATGATTACGTGGTCTGTAAGGAGTAATGATTTTATTTCTTCTATAGGATGTAAAACAGTCATGGTAAAGCACTTTGATACATTTAGTCTCATCAGCCATCTCTGCTGCCATTCTTGTAATGCACATAAATCTTCTTGTAACCTCTCAGCATCTTCAGGGATACAGATAGCCTTATATATTATACAGTCATCAGTGAAAAGTTTAATAGAATAGAACTATGTAAAATGGATTACGGTAGATCATTGATATAGATGGAGAAAAGAGTAGGGCCAAGGACTGTGCCTTGAGGGACACCAGACAGTACTGGGCATCTGGGAGATGAAATACCATCTAGCAGAACACACTACGTTCGATGATTCAAAAATGAGGAGATCCAGTTTTTCAAATTGCCTCTAATGCCATACCAGTCTAATTTGTACAGCAGACGTTGGTGTGGTACTGTGTCAAAAGCCTTTGCAAAGTCAGTGAAGATGATATATTGACAGGACTGAGAAAGAAAACGCGATTTTCACACCTTTGTAGCTCCGTGATCCTTCATCCGATTGGAGCCAGTTTCGCTGCAGAGGTGCCCGCCAGGTAGGCCACCCCATATACCAAATTTGAAGAAAATCACCGTAGCCATTTCCGAGATATGAGTGGCTAAAATTTCGTTTTTGATTTCTTCGGTTTTTTTTCTTATCAAGACACACGATAGTGTGTCGTGCGGCCCAAGAAGCCGGCGCGCCACACTGTGGGTATATTGACAGGAAGAAAGAAAACGTCATTTTCACACTTTTGTATCTCGGTGATCCCTTATCCGATTGGAACTAAATTTTCTACAGAGTTGCCCTCCAGCCAGGGGAGCCTACATACCAAATTTGAAGGAAACCGCTCCAGCCATTTCCGAGATACGAGTTGCCAAAGTTTCGATTTTTTTTCTTCGTTTATTTTTTTCTTCGTGTTTTCGCACACTTGCAAAAATTGCTATAAAACGCGAACTCGTGCTCCGATCGCCTTGAAATTTGGCACACAGAAAGGAAGTCCAAAGGCGAATCCAAGCATCAAAGTTGGTGTAAATTCGTTGAATGGTTCAGGAGTTATGACCGATTATTCACGTAAAACAAGATCGATTTGTTGTCACGCCTACAGGGTAAACCGCTTCATGGAATGAGTTGAAAATTGCTATGTAGATGGAGTAACCATCGTAGGAGTGCCTTTTGATGGTTTGAAAGGAATCGAGATAAAGACTATGGAGATATGACACAAAACCCAACCTGAGTCACAATTACGCGATCGATTTTTATGAATAAATAAAACAAGTATTAGTTTTTACGCCTACTAGGCAAACCGCTTAGAGCAATGAGCTGAAAATCGGTGTATAGCTGGAATAATCGTCATAGAAAGTCCTTGCAGTAGTACAGAACAATCAGATTACAAACCACTGAGTTATGATTCGAAAGCCAACTCCGTGTGGCAAATGCGAGATCGAGATACTCTAATAGAACAGTCACCCTAATAGAGCATTCAGTTAATTTATTTACTCCATTATTATGTACAATTCTATTACATTACAAGTTATTCTGTAGGGAGTTCAGCTGCAAACAGTTAATCTTATAGACAGTTCAGCAAAAGGCAAGTCACCCTATAGAGAGTTCAGCTACAAATATATTGCTGTAGTGATTCAGAACATTACAAGTCACAATGAAGAGAGTTCAGCTATAAACACAAGTCATGCACCCTGTAGAGAGTTCAGCTACAAACGATTCACTCTTTGTAGATGTTTTGCTACAAACAAGTCTTCATGCAGCGAGTTTAACAATCAAAATCCACCATGTAAAGACTTCAGCTTTACTAACAAATTACTCTGTAGAGAGATCAGCCAGAAGAAGTTACCTTGTAGAGAGTTCAGTTACAAAGAAACCATCATGTAGAAGGTTCAGCTACAAACAAATCACCCTGTAGAGAGATCAGCTACAAACAAGTCACCCTGTAGAGAGATCAGCCAGAAGAAGTTACCTTGTAGAAAGTTCAGTTACAAAGAAACCATCATGTAGAAGGTTCAGCTACAAACAAATCACCCTGTAGAGAGATCAGCCACAAATAAGTCACCCTGTATAGAGATATCAGCTAGATACAAGTTACCTTATAGGGATCAGCTACAAACAAATCACCCTGTAGAAATATGTGTTGGAAACAAAATCATCTTTCATTGTTAAATATACAAATATTTTTAATCAGACAAAAAACTGTACACAAAATTTCTTTCTTTGTTCCGATATTCCTGCAGAAAAGAAAAGAAAAAAACAAGTTAGAAGGAAGCACCAAAGCCAGTTAATGGCTGGCTTTGTGGCTTAAAATACAAAAAGAAGTGATATCTAAACCAAAACAGCCAAACTGTAAAAACAAGAGTGCGGCCCCCAAAAAGGCCAGGATGTAAAAAGATGTGAAATCCAAAGTGGTGGCCAAGAAATGGCTGTGATGGTAAGTTAATGGCAAAAATTTTTGTAACGATTCAGGTGAATTTGGTGCCGAATCCTAGTGGAGGAGGCAACGCAAATTTACCTGAATTGTCGTAATTAAAAGTTTTGCCCATCACAGCCATTTCTTGGCCGCCACCTTGGATTTCACATCTCTTTACATCCTGGCCTTTTTGGGGGCCGCACTCTTTTTTTACAGCTTGGCTGTTTTGGTTTAGATTCTTCTGATTGATTGAAACCATTATTAATAAATAATGAGAAGACATACAGTACAAATCCACAAAAAAAAACTCAGTCTCATGCGACCACAAAATACTGGTTTGTAAATGAACCCAGTGTGGGCATGGCAAGGGCGGAAAAAAAAAGAAAATGACCTACAGATATATAAGGCTATACAGTAACTACATGTATAACATACAAGTAAAAATTAGGACTACAATAATTACGCAAGTACTAGGTTGGACACAGCCACTCCCTGCAATCTCTCACCATAAAAATTCTCTGGGATGCTGCAACACACACCTTTGAGGCATCATCTAGTAGTTGTCTCACTGAGGATTTGGTAATAGACAAATCCTGGTCAACAAAACGGAGTGCATTGTAAGTGTTGGTAACAGAATATTGATGGTAATGCCCTAGCAGACTGATCTCAAGGGTCTCATAATAGTTGGTAATATCTAGCCAATCTAGTTCCGATAGTATTTGGTGGTACTCAATTTTATCTTGCTTACGAGATCTAGCTTCTGTAAAATGGTGGGCACTGTCTAATGGGCACGTCAGTTCAAATAACAACAAACTGGAAGCGATGGTATTGTGTATAACAATGTCCGGTCTAAAAGGGGTCACCATCACCCCTGTTGGAATAGTAGACAAAGGTGACTCACTGGCTCGCAAATTGGGAAGGTCAGCATAGACACGAATAAATGGGCAAATTGGTAAAAATTTTGATAAAGTAGGTGACCAAAGACTGAAGTACCAAGTCATGTCGATAAGTGTACCTATCCTGAGATAATGCAGCTGGACAGCCACTTAAGACATGAGCAGTGGTGGGGCGCGAAGAATCACAAAGAGTACATTTTGCATTGAACTGAATATTCCACCACCACAATTAAATAAATTCATTGCAGTTGGTAACGTGTCAGAAGCTGCCCGTAAAAGAAATGACAATTGGCCAGGATGGAGACTGGACAATAATCAGTGCCAGGTTCTACAGGAGGTCTCAAGTTCAGCAGAGTCTGCAAATTTGGACTGGACAGAAAGTGTTTGAAGATGATCCTCAGAGGTGCATGGACTTGACTTTAATGAGCAGTTGATTCTTAGCCCTCACATAGAGAGACCTAGCAGTTGGCAAAGAAGAGAGTTGCTTCCTAGCAGTCAACAGGATGGAATAATCATGCTCATGAAATTGTAGAAAATCTTTCCCTAAGTGTAGATGTACACCCAGTTCTTGAAGCTTAGGGTCCGAAGAAGCATTAATGCATGACAGGAGGCTAAGCTTAGCTTCTCTTGTAATATGAGACACGCTTGGACAACAGATCCCTGGATAATAAAGGATCACACGTGTAGCACTTCGTGGAAGGTGTAACCACTTCTTCAAATAGCGTGTAACCATAGACTCCATCTTTGATATGTTCTTCTTATTCTTCGCCGTCTTTTCGCACACTTGGAAAAATTGCTATAAAACACAAACGCGTAATCAGATCACCTTGAACTTTGGCACACATAACGGCAGTCCAACAGCGAATTACAGTATCAAATTTGGTGTAAATGAGATAAATGAATCAGGAGTTATGACCGATTATTCGCGTAAAACAAGATCGATTTGTTGTCACGCCTACAGGGTAAATCGCTTCATGGAATGAGTTGAAAATCGGTTTGTGGATAGATCAACCATTATAGGAGTGCCTTTTTGTGGTTTTACAACAATCTAAATTAAGATCATGGAGATATGACACGAAACCGAAGGTGTGTCGCCTACCAGGCAAACCGCTTAAAGCAATGAGCTGAAAATTCGTGAAAATTGGTACGTGGCTGGAATAATAATCGTAGAAAGTGCTTGCAGTAGTAGTGTAGTACAGAAGAATCGGAGTACAAACCATTGAATTATGATTCGAAAGCCAACTATGTCATCTATGTGTAGTACAGTGTAGCAAATGCAAGATCGAGATACTCTAATAGAACAGTCAACCTAATAGAGCACTCAGTTACGTTCATGACTTAGAATTTTCATTGCAAGTTATTCTGTAGGAAGTTCAGCTGCAAACAGTTGATTTTATAGACAGCTCAGCTACAAGCCAAGTCACCCTGTAGAGAGTTCAGCTACAATGTATCGCTGTTATGATTCAGAACATTGCAAATCACACTGAAGAGAGTTCAGCTATAAAAAAGTCATGCACCCCGTAGAGAGTTCTGCTACAAATAAGTCATGCTTTACAGAATTCAGCTACAAACAAGTCACTGTGTAGAGAATTCAGCAACCAAAAACCACCCTATAAAGAATTCAGCTATACAAACAAGTGAAAGATAAGCTAGAAACAAGAGAGAGTTCACAGCTAGAAGACATTGTACTGTAACTCTGGAGCAAGCTTGCCCTCTGTGGAAGAGACTGATGTATGGCCTCCCTGAAAAACAGCTGTCCTTCCTGCTACGTGCTGGTTGTGACACTCTACCAACCCCTATGAACCTGGCCAGATGGAACATCATTACTGACCCTAGATGTGCTCTTTGTCAAGCTCCTCAACCCACAACAAACCATATTTTGACTGGCTGTCCTGCTGCTCTAGATCAAGGCAGGTATACCTGGAGACATGATTCAGTTTTACAGGTCCTTGTTCATAGGCTCCAACTGCATTTACCTGAAACATTCAAACTTTACGCTGACCTTCCTGGTTATCTAGCTAGTTCCAGCCCCCATAGTACCATCCCAACCAATCTTTCCTCCACCCTCAGCAGGCCTGACTTGGTATTGGTTTCTAATGATTCCATTTGTTTGTTCGAATTGACAGTACCAACTAATACCCAGCAACATCTTCTTGCTGCTAGAGCTAGAAAGGAAGATCGATATAGCTCCTTGCAATATGACCTCCAGCTTTCTGGGTTAACTGTCAATCTTGTTCCAATTGAAATTGGTTGTTTAGGCCACTTTTTGCCAAAACAATTGCTCAAATGGCTACTGCTTGTGAAGTGCCAAAGAAAACCATAAGATCCTTGTTTGAGCAGGCAGCTCGCATTGCTGTGTCCTGTTCTTACAGAATTTTTAATTCTAGAGCCTCCCCGGGCTGGGATCTTTTAGACCACCTTAGGTAAACTTTAAGTATTACATATATGTAGATATAGTTGTTGTTTTTTTTTGTGTATTGTAATTTAATTTACCTTTAGTTAATGTAAGTCTTGCCAGGGCTCCTGTACTGATCCATCAGCACATGGTACCCCTGTGTCTAGGCCCCTGTATGCTTGTAATGTATATTTTGTCTTAATCATTAAGACGTTTATTCTCCACCTTGTAGCCGGAGAGTTCAACTATAACCAAATCACCCTGTAGTGAGTTCAACTACAAAAAAAATCACACTGTAGAGAGTTTAGGTAGAAACAAATCACCTGTAGAGAGATCAGCTAGAAAAAGTTATACCTTGTAGGGAGTTCAGCTATACAAGTAGGGACCCGCCGATTATGCTGGCATAATTTTGAGCATAATAGGTACCTAAAAGCATTGAGCATAATGCCAGCATTATAGGTTAAATATTTGTACGATAGTGTAAATTCTTGCTGGATAAATGACAATTGCAAAATAAGATCGATATACTCTAATAGAGCAGTCAGTAACTCTAATAGAACAATCATCAAACTGACTGTTCTATTAGAGTATATCGATCTTTTCTCTTACATGCAGGCATGCAGCAAGAATTTATTATTTGTGTTCCAGCTACTCATTTTTTTCTTTCTATACGGTGTTAAACTAGTAGCAAAGCATATGAACTAAGGCATGAACATTGAGCATAATCGAGCATAATAGGTAAATATTGAGTATTAATTTAAGCATAATAGGTGAATTTTTGAGCAGTGCAGCATAGCATAATAGGTAAAATTATGAGCATAATCGGCGGGTCCCTATATACAAGAAACCACCCTGTAGAGAGTTCAGCTGCAAACAAATCACCGTGTAGAGATTTCGACTACAAACAAATCACTTTGTAAAAAGTTCAGCTACAACCAAATCACCCTGTAGAGAGAAACAAGTGACAGAGATCAACTAAAAGAACTGTTGAGAGATCAGCTAGAAGAAGTCACTTTATAGAGAGTTCAGCTACAAAAAAACTACCCTGTGGAGAACTCAGCTATAAACAGATCACCCTGGAGAGGAAACGAGCTACAAACAAGTCACCCTGTAGAGAGATCAGCTAGAAGTCACCTTGTAGAGAGTTCAGACACAAAGAAACTACCTTTTAAAGAGTACAGCTACTACCAAATCACACCCTGCAGAGGATTCAGCTACAAACAAATCACCCTGTAGAGAGTTCAGCTACAAAAAATCACCCTGTAGAGAGTTCAGCTACAAACAAATCACCAGGCAGGGATCTTGACTACAAACAATTACCTTGTAGAGAGTTCAGCTACAACCAAATCACCGTGTAGAGAGATCAGCTAGAAACAAGTTGCAGAGATCAGCTAGAAGAAGTCACCTTGTAGAGAGTTCAGCTACAAAGGAACCATCCTGTACAGAGTTCAGCTAGAAACAAGTCACCCTATAGATGGATCAGCTAGAAACAAGTCACCCTGTAGAGAGCTCAGCTCCAAATAAATAGAGTTCAGCTATGAAAAGATCACCCTAGAAAGAATTCAACTTGAAACAAGTCACCCAGTAGAGAGATCAGCTAGAAACAAGTAACCCTGTAGAGAGATCAGCTATAAGAAGTCACATTGTAAAGAGTTCAGTTACAAACAAATCATTCTGTAGAGAGTTCATTTACAAAAAAAATCACATTGCAGAGAGTTCAGCTGCAAACAAATCACCCTGTAGAGAGTTCATCTATGAACAGATGACCTTGTAAAGAGTTCAATTCAAGTAGAAAAAATCATGCTGTTGAGAGATCAGTCAGAAGAAGTTACTTTGTAGAGAGTTCAGCTACAAAAAAGCACTCTGTAGAGATTTCAGCCACAAACAATTTACTCTGTAGAGATATCAGCTTGAAACAAGTCACCCTGTAGAGTGATCAGCTAGAAGAAGTCACCTTGTAGAGAGTTCGGTTACAAACAAATCATCCTCTAGAGAGTTCATTTATTAAAAAATCACCCTGCAGAGAGTTCAGCTGCAAACAAATTACCCTGTAGAGAGTTCAGTTACAAACATATCACCCTGTAGAGAGTTCAGCTACAAACAAAACACCCTGTAGAGAGATCAGCTTGAAACTATACACAATGTAGGGAGTTCAGCTACAAGCAAATCACCCTGTAAAGAGTTCAAGTTACCCTGTAGAGAGATCAGCTACAAACAAATCACCCTGTAGAGAAATCAGCTAGAAAAAAGTCACCCAGTAGAGACTTCAGCTACAAACAAATCACCCTGGCTAGATACAAGTCATCCAGCAGAGAGATCAGCTAGAAGAAGTCACCTTATAGAGAGATCAGCTAGAAACAAGTAACCTTGTAGAGAGTTCAACTACAAAGAAACCATCCTGTAGAGAATTCAGCTACAAATAAATCACCCTGTAGAGAGTACAGCTAGATAAAAGTCACCCTGCAGAGAGATCAGCTAGAAGTCACCTTGTAGAGAGTTCAGCTACTAACAAGTTACCTATGTAGAGATTAGCTAGAAAGAAACTTGTAGAAAGCTTGGCTACAATCAAATTACCTTGCAGAGAGTTCAGCTACAAACAAACCACTTTATAGAGAGATGAGCTAGAAACAAGTCACCTTGTAGAGAGTTCAGCTACAAAGAAACCATCCTGTAGATAGTTCAGCTACATTTCAAGTCACCCAGTAGAGAGAACAGCTGCAAAGAAATTATCCTGTGGGGAATAATTGGCATTTAATAAATATATGTATATACAGTAATATAATTACTAATAAAATCAAAAATATTTGTAGTATTAAAAATCTTCCTCAAGTTCTTTTCTTCTTCCTGTGGTAAAGAAAAAAAACAGATGGGTTAAAAAGGCTCCAAAGCCAGCCATAGGCTGGGTTTGCAGTATACAAATACAAAAAGAAGTGATATCTAATCAAAAACAGCTAAGTTGTAAAAAAAGGTGCGGCCCCCAAAAAGGCCATGGTTAAAAAAGATGTGAAATCCAAGGTGGCGGCCAAGAAATGGCTGTGATGGTAGGTTAATGGTGAAAATTTTAATAACGACGATTCAGGTGAATTTGGTGCCAAGACCAAGCAGCACCAAATTCACCTGAATTGTCGTTATTAAAATTTTTACCATTAACCTACCATCACAGCAATTTCTTGGCTGCCACCTTGGACCTCACATCTTTTTTAACCATGGCCTTTTTGGGAGCCGCACCTTTTTTTACAACTTAGCTGTTTTTGATTAGATTATTCTATCATGCACACAATTGTGAGAGGGTGCATCATGTGCTTAGATGACTGAATTCCAAACCTTTCCATTAACAAATGCTGCAGAGAGCCATACCTAAAGACAGTACAAAAAATATATACAGGTAGAAATATGTATTTTATGTGAAAATGTCAGTATTTTAGCATCTATTTTTCAAAATTTTCCTGTTGGAGCATGCCCCCAGACCCCACTAGTTCCAGTATGTTTCACACACCTCCACCCAAGAGATTAGTACCTTGAATTAGCCCCCCTTTCATAAATCCTAGATCTGCCCCTGGAAGCTTAACACTATAATATACTAGCTGATTCTTTCTAGCATATAGCATTCATACTTCCAGTGTTGAACTCAACTGCCATCAAATTCAATCTCAGAATGTTAATTTTTCCAAATTTTCTGGGGGATTCCCCTAGACTCCCCTAGAAAGCTCATGCTTCACATTTCAGGTGTGGATTGACTTCTACTTGTGTCAAGGGCAGATTTAGGGGGGGTGCTTAGGGCTCTGAAGCACCCCCCTCCAAAATTTTACAACTGGCAATGGGAAAGCTAGGAAGCTTCTAGAAGCTGTAGTACAGGTGCAGTTGCATTTTATACACATGTATAGGCAATGAAAAGATGGAAAGAGCAAGGGAAATAGCTAATCTTTTCCAAGAATTACTAAGAAGGGTTCAAAATTATACTTTTGGAGTAAGTCTTACCTTAGAAGTTGCTAAATCCGAAATACTCTAATAGAACAGTCAACTACTCTAATAGAACATCCAACATGAAAACTATAATTTTCAAGAAGTTACCAGAGTGTAAGCTGAAATTAAACCTATTCTTCTAGACCTGCACACTGCCACCCTCACCATTGTACCAAACATCCTGCCATATACCAATCACTTCAGGTAAAAGATTTACACCTTTAATATACTATAAATTGTATAAAACATCATTAATTGAAAATCTATTCTGAAAATAACCTTTTCTGTCAAATAGTTAAAGTCTTTTAGGCTCTGCTACAAACTTGATTCTTGGGTTGAAATGCTTCTCTTGCATGCAAGTAAAACAGTAGTCTTATATAATAGTAAATTTCTTAGCTTTTATAAAATTCACAAGGCTGCAACATTTGAGAACTGTTCGTTTTTGTTTCCCTTGCTTGATCAAATCCCATGCTACATTTGTATAAATCTAGCAGCTTTGGAGTTTGCACTATCAAATCCCTTGAAGCTCAACTTTAAGCTTAAAATTATACTGCAGCATTTATGTTGTCATGATCATTGTGTGCTAAAAAGGGGTTAGTTGTGGCCAAAAACTAGTTGTATTTGTAGAGTAGCTAGTTGTAAAACAATTATAATAATGGATGGATCCATCATTTTAAAAGTTAGATTGAAATAGCAACCTGCATTTCAGAACAGTGGCCACATATGAAGTAGATCCAATCCTGTGTTTTAAATATTCTCCTTGACCTTACATTCAATTAACTATACACTCTTTATTCTCTTTGACAAGCCGGCCACTATTATACATTTTCTTAAAATCCAATAACAAGAAACAGTATATAGTTCTGTTTTTTTTTTTTAAATTAAAATTACTGAACTCATTCAAATTAAAATTACTTCCACCTGAACTCATTTATCTTGTACCCAGATTTGGTTAAAAATAGCTTCTAGATTCAATCTTGTGGTGATAGCTATTTTCCAAAAATTTCCAGGGGTTCCGGGAGTATATATGCCACCAGATCTAGAGCCCCCCTAGTTGGAGAATTACATACAGCTGAGTGCACATGCACTCTATACACTGGTGAGTCAGTCTACTTGCCCTCTCCACTCCCACTTACCCTCTCTACTGTATGGACAGCTAGTGTAGTTTGAGCCATGAGACTGTAAATTATGCTACACTTCAAAACACTAAATTTGATCATGTGCAGCTGATACCCATATGTTTCCACTAGCTACTAGTTCTTTAAGATGTTATTGAATTTTAGCTACATGGCTGGCAATTAACCGGTGACAAAAATTTTGCAGGTGTAAAGCACTACATGGCTGCACCCTTTAGTTATATTGACAAGCTGTAGGGGAATAATGGTATCACATAAACAAAGTGACATCATTTTCACCCAAAATTACTACCAAATGCAATCTCAATAGGCCAAATTTGCAAAATTTTCTGTGAGGGCATGCCCCCAGACCTCCCTAGATAGGTGCTTCTTACACTAGTTGTATCAACTATCTTGCTACATATATAAATGTCCATGTTAGCACCCCCCCCTTCTGAAATCCTAGATCCGCCCCTGTGTGTGCCCCTCCCCCCTTAGCAAAATCATGGATCCACCTCTGTTATGAACAATCTACATCTAGCAAAAATCATGAGAGAAGTTACGTGAAAGCTCATTTTATATAGCCCTATGGATATGTCCATTTGATAACACTTGTGGCATTTAATTTGTGCCTTTGTATACGGTTTATTATTATTTATTATTAATTATTACTGTGTAAGACTCACAAAATGAGTGTAAATACACAGATAATCATACAGTTAATTATAGTCTGTGGGAAAGAGGTGAGCAGATAAATCAACTTTAAATTGATTAAGGTTGTCCAGCTCTATTGTGATAAAATTTTCTATATCATGATATAAGCCTAGGTATAGAATGTAGTTATAATTAGAGAAAAATGTATATACCCAAGATGTTATCATACATTGTACTTTTTTGATAAAAGAGTTTGCAATGTTGTATGCTAGTAGTCATGTACCATGCTATATTGTACTTCTAGTACATCAGTGCTACAGGTGTCATCAGTGTAGACAGTGTAAATACACAAGCTGAGTGATGAGTTTGTATATTGTGATATATATTGTATCATGATATATTGTATGCAATAATCATGATAGTATATCACACACCACTATTAGTTTTACTTGCCATTGTTGACACTGACATGTAGGTCATCTAAGATTTGAAAACTCATTCTATCTGACACACAATGTCTAATGCACATGCAGTTGGTAATTATTCTGGTCAAACTGCATGGAAATTTGGTATGTACCATGGAACTGAAGAGATATATAGTGCTTAGGTAAATGAAAGAAAAACAGAAATCAAGTAGCTATATAATTAAGTGGAAGTCAAAAATGTGGCAAACAAGAAAGTATACTTTTTCTCGAATGAGTTAAGATTTGCAATTAAATTTGGCACATACTCTACAACTCAGTATGTTATTTTCACATAGATAGTCAAGCCATTGCTGATGTAGATATTTCCGTGCATTTGTGAGCAAAGATTCTGTCTCCAATGTTTTATCCATCTCTCAGGTCCCTATTAAAATAATAATAGTGATAAACACAGAATTTGCTTAACACTTATATATATATATATATTCATAGATTTCATGCACAGCTTCAACTATATACTACTATAGGGCAGTGATTAGTAGCTCAATAATTTAAGGTAACTGCATGCACATACATAAAAACTTAGTTACAGTAGCCATTTTATAGGTTCTCTGATAAATGACTGCATGGTGTTTTTTCCAAATTCATAAAAAGTTCTCCTTATTGCACTATATCACTTTACTATAACACCAAAAGCAGTTCAGAGATAAAATATTAAAAAGATTGACAACAACTAAAATATACATGATAACAATAGTACTGTAGCAAAAGAAAAGCTATGTATTAGTTATGTTACAGCCTACATAAAAGTGCCGCATGAAAGGAAGTAGATACATGCATCTACGTAGTTGTGTCTGAAATTACAGATACAATTGCCATTATTATGATTAGAAAAAATGCCTGCATCATAAAATGATAAAGTCAGTCTTCAAATTCAGCTGACAATCTTTGGGACAATTTCTTTGAAAAAGTACTGTACAAGTTTTTTAATTCCTTGTGCATAACAGTGAAGGTCAACCTTTGCTCTACACTTTTTTTGAAGCAGTCCTTCATCAAGCTGTAAACCTCCTTGGGACATTCCTTTGGCCTATCCATCTTCTTTTTATTTAGAACAAAAGTTTTGACTTCAGCAGCTGTCATTCCTGGGTATGGGGCATCACCATAGGAGAACAGTTCAGCAAGCAATACAGCAAATGACCACATGTCTGAAAATGTACTGAACTTTCTACCATTCAGAACTTCTGGAGCTTGCCATCTGGTGGCTATTTGAAAATTGTCACAAACTTTTTGTGTCTCGTGATCCTTCAGGTACTGTGCTTTGTTAAAACTAGCTATTTTGCAAACCATGTCACCATCAACCAGAATACTACTAGCTCGGATGTCACAGTGGATGATTCTTCTCAGCCCCAACTCTATCATACCGCTTGCCACACCAAGTGCCATGCCCAACAACACTGCAACATTTATCCTTGCTCCCTCATTCTGCAGAAATCCTTGCAAATTACCTTTTTCTGCATATTCAAAAAACAAAGAATATGTGTGCACAGAATAGTTCAAATCTGCAGAAATAAATTTTATAATATTGGGATGTTGACAATGTTCTAGCATGTCGATCTCTTTGCCCAGCATCTCTTTGGAGATTGTATCAGCTGGCTTTTTGGTGACAATCTTTGACCTGTCAATTTTATTGATCGCCAGCCAAAATTCACCAGTCTGACCATAAGCCAGTACTTTCACCTCCATGTAGTCAGCCTGAAATTATAAAGGTATTATTATGGAAACACTTTGCAATAACAAGTATGTTACACTAAACTGTATTTCTCTTAGTCATCAAACATCCTGAAGCACTATACAGTGTCCACCAAAACCAACATGCTATATAAAGCCCATAGAGGTTGAAATAGTTATATAAAATCTCTACAATTATTATTCCCTACACCTGGGAACTCCACTGAGCAGTCAGCTACGTATGTAATAAAACACTCTACAAAATAAATCATGTAGAAGGTTCAGTAACAGCAAGCCATCCTATAGAGAAGGGTTCAGCTATGCTACCAGTCACCCTTACAATAATTATGTGGATAATATCATGTATTTCGGCATGTGTTGGTGTTTACATACAATTAAACACAAAACTCAACAATAAAATTAGTTAAAATGGATATAGTGCACAAGTGCTATACCATGTGTTTCATGATAATAATTATCACAATATATATATAAAAATAATTAGCTATATCACGATGTATCGAGAGATTTATCATGAATCAGGCCAAGTGCATAGAATAATATGAAGAAGAAAACAGAAAAGCAAAGAAATTAAGACAATTTGTGAAGGCACATATCTTGGAAATGCTACAGCAATTTTAATTTGTTCAAATTTGTTGTGTTGACTACTGAAAATGAAGGAATTTCCATAAGTGTGATGTGCCAGCTTCTTGGGTTGTACAACACACTACCATGTGTATTGATCCTGTAGTGATATTTATACTGTATGGCAGCATGAAATAGCAGGGATTCCTCAAGAAAATGATGACATACAAGTCAGTTATACAAAAAACTTGTAAGAAGTGTTTTACTAAAAATTAATAAATATATCCCAGTAAAGCCATACTTCAAAATTTTATTTGGACAATATAGTAGTTATTGGCTCTGGCAATAACTACCACATTGTTCAGTAAGGTGTTAAACACCAAATGTAATTACCACTTTCACACCTCAGATTAAAGGAGCCGCCCCGGGCTATATTTCGTATGTAGCCCAGCTGGCCGGGCTACATATGTGCTACATCTGGGCGGTGATTATATACACGGTAAGGCCAGAAAAATTGATTGTGGTGATCATTTAATACTCACATGATTATTATGCACGACTTGGATTTCACCAAGAAAGCCAAATATATTATCCTCACTATCCTACGAGTTGAAAAACGTTGGACTAAGGTGAGAACTAGGGCTATAGCTTATTCACCAATCATTTCTGCACATTTTCAAATATGGAACACACTTCCATCATGAAGTTGCCACTCTGCACAAAGTAACCTCTCTACAAGCAAGGTTATCTATATCTAGGCCTTTATAGTAAACTCTGTGATTATTCCATAAATGATTCAATAGCATTGATTACAATATTAAACTCTCCGGATCCTCTGTGATATCTCTAGGCCTGATTTGTTCATTCATCGTGACTGAATGTAACCAGAACATACTAACTACTGACCCATAGTGAAAAGTTTTAGGCATGCATATATAATATAATGGTTGCGCTTATATTGGTTGGGTGATTTATCACCCTGTGCAGGCTATCAGCCTCATACAAATGGGAAGTGTTACATCTTAGCTGTAACACAAGGCATTCAGACTTTTGCCTAATATGGATACCTCCAGGAAGTTGGGCATACATATCAAATAAAGTCCTCATGCCTGTGTTACAACTATTACATGTGTAATGTTGGCAGTCAAAATGCAGTGTCAGCAAAACATGTTTATGCAAGATGGAAATGAAGCCATATACATCAAAGTGCCCATAGTCTTTTACGTGGATATATACTACTTCAGTGGGCATTCAAAGGTGCCAGTCAGGCAATATCTTGATATACCTGGCAATATCATGGGAATGCAGTTTGCTGATGGCTTTGATGCCTGACCAGTTCAAAGATGCTATATGCTTTGATTCATTATATTGAGTGACACAAAGCATTTAATTATGGGCTTGGGTTTACAGGTTAAGCTAGTGTCAGTGTATAGTAGTTGCTAATTTTCGATTAGTTACTAAATGTAGAATGATCAGTAAAATAATTGTTTGTGGATGCATATTTCCATTTAACAGATCACAGAACAACACAAAGAGGACAACTATATTGAAATATGTGTCTGTTCAAATACGTTGGTTTATTGAGTTTGGACACTTTATCTACTATTCTCTCTTGGAAGATGATTGGCCCTCTGAGTAGCTATAGTCCTAACTACTTAACTTAATATATTAATTTTCTGTCCCAATAGCAATGTTAGTAAGCCAAACGCAGTACAAAATGCTAAAACAAGAAAACCGGATCCTACAATTGCAATTTTCTTGTGCTGTGTGTAAAACATAATGATGTATGAGTAGCGTTCTAATGGCTATTAGCCCACACTATTAAAATCGGATACTGATGTATAAAAGGAACAGGGTGAGTGCTCTGTAGTTCTTTCACCTATCAGGTGAGTGTGCCTAGAGTGATATATATCACTTATACCATGACTGCATCGGGTTTTGTTGATATACATCCTTAGCCCTCAAGCCTGAGCTCGAGGCCCTCATGCTTCAGGTGTATATGTCAGCAAAATCCCTCGCAGTCATGGTATAGCTATTAAATAAGCCAGTTATATCACAGCAGTTGTAGATATTAATAGTCATCCTTGGTTGTATGTGAAGCCATATACATCAAAGTATCGACAGTCTTTTACTTGGATATAAACCAGTTATATCACAGCAGCCATAGAATATCTCAGTTAATAGTCGTAAAATATGTTAGTTAATAATGCTTGTCCTCGGCTTTGCTTCAGACTCATGTCAATAATACTAAGATATTCTACTCCTACTGTGACAACGTAGACTATTTTGTTGCTGTATGCATGCTATCAGAACTGTTTAATTGCAACTGTACATGCCACTTTTACCATCACATATGATAAATATAGTAGCACCGCTACATATACATGTAACGTACCTTGTTGAAGGTTTGGATTGGTGAAGAATTTTCATAATGGGGTTCACTTCTTTTCTGTAAAACAATACCTTAGGTTATAATAGTCCATGGCACCAAACAATATAACCAGCATTTCCAATTGAAGGGGTCAGTGGAAAAAGGGGACATATGCCATTTAGTTTAGATTTTTTATTTCTTAAAAAGTAGAATGGTTCAGTTGTTTTAGCCATGTGAATAATGCACTAACAAAACAACAGTTCATGTCAGTCTCAAAAGAATTTTTAGCAAATATACAAGAATTCAATTATGTTCCAAAAATTCTGTTTAATGCCTATCACATGGTTACCTAAATTATTTTTCAAATGGCACTTACGCTTGTCCTCTTTTGCCACTGACCCCTTCATTATTTCTAGCTATGCTGGTGGTAAAATTTAATATGGATATCGATTGTAGAACTGGGTAATTAAACAGGTATATTGCTTAATAGGCTACTTTATTCTATTGAAATTGCATGTCCGATATGTGTTAAGAATTCTAAAAAAAGCAATCATTTACTTTTCTGTTTGGTAAACTGCCTCACTCAAATTACCATACAGTTTAGTAAACTATATGAATTCTCATAACTGAGAGCTAGCACAAGAACAAAGAATCAAATCATTGTTCATAAATTCATGAGATATAAAAAATATTGGTGATATATCATTATGACAACATTACGAGAGAATATTAAATTTTGTTTTGATATAATTATTGATAAAAGGATGCTTTATATATATATTCGGCTGCAGCATTTCTTTATTTATCTAAATTTATTTTTTTAGAACAATAATACATTAAAACTGCACTGGTCTTAAGTTGTTCCTAACTTACTCTGTGTCTGTTTATTGATATATAATCATATGTGGGTGGTGGTTGAACAGGTTGATGGTCTCCTTCATTTTTTGAACACTAATAGAACAGACATATCAGCACTTGTTGTTATAACAGTACAAAATGTACCTCCAAACTTGCAGATGTTATTTCAACATAAGGATTCATCTTTGGGGCATAATGACTTGACAATTTTTTCTTGGTACTGGTACTGTAATTCACTGTGTGTGGATCTGGGCTCATAGTAGATGGCTGTAATTATGTATTGTGAAATCACATAGGACAAACTACAACACTATAACATACTAGATGGTCTACACACTATAACTATGTGTCCAGAACTACTTATTACGTGATCGTCGATTGTTAGTGTATGCCATATGTGGTGTTGTGTAGAGTACAGTGTAAAAGGTTACAAGTAGAAGGAAAAATTAGGAATTTAAACTATGACCATTACTGAATTAGGGATTCAATGTCCAGTAGTACATCTGCTGGTATAGACAACCACTCTTGTTGCACTACTTTACAGCTATTCCCTTGATTCACTACTTTTCTCTTTGTCCCTAATCCAATTTTAAATTCCTAATTTTTCCTTCTACTTGCTTGTTTACTTTTTATACGACTACTGAACCTGTTTATAGAAAGAATGGCACCAGGCATGCCATAAAATTGATATAGTTTGTGTCTCAACGTGCGCCCCAACAATCAATTACTGAAAAGTGAAGTGACCCTTGTATTTCGCTTAATGTTTAGCTATATGTTCTGCATGTTCTGCTAGTTACACAGAAGTTCATGATGCCTGTGTTGTATGTACTGCAGTTGGTGAAAAGACATGTCTCAGGATGAAGCAACACTAAACAGTGAAGAAATCGATTCCATAGCCTTATCTATGCTTGGCTGGAGGCATCAGTTAGTTACAGTAGTTAGTCAGTCAGTCAGTCAGTCAGCATAAAATTCTGTTAAATAGAAAATTCATAGAAAATTGTTGGAAGGGATTAGGGTCATTCTGAAGATGTTACCTATGCCTAACCAATACTGCCAAGCTGTTATAAAAGAAAGGTGAGGCTGTGTTTGGGTGATATTTTTTTTTGGCAAGAAAGCCCAAGCTATCATGATCCCTAATATACAGAACTACAACAGTGTATGATAGTATAGTTGTAGACAATCATTCAGCTTTTTACACACATGTATATATAAGTTTGTAAATTCTAATAACTTCAACTACCTGATAGTGCTCCAATGATGCAGACAATGAATACTGCAGTGTTTCTATTTTCTCATTAATCGTCACAATATTTTGGGATAAATATTGCACTGCAGATTGCATCACTTCCATATAAGCACTCAGTTCCTCAAACTTTTTAGTGAATGTGCTCTTTATGTGTTTCAGTTGACTGAGTATGGCAACATTATCTGACAATAGTGTGAAATTTTCCTTTTCAGGGCTAATTTCTTTAACATCCAAAATAAACTGTGGGAGACAATCTTCTTCCTATATTATTCAATATGATTTAATACAGTATATATCATACAGTATATAATGTCTACCATACTGTCTATATAGTAGAGATCATGAAAGAGCTGATATCTAGAGCTGCAATACTAATACAGCTAACTAGGAAATTGAGGTTGCTTTTGGTGATGTTTTTGACAGGAAAGTGAAAATCTTCAGTTGCCAGTTATACCTTTACTTTCTTGGATTGCTTTTTACAGCCCAGCTTTTTTGCATGGAGGATTATAAATTATAATTATGGCATGTACCACATTCACTGCCTGGGCACTAGCACTGATTTTCCACTCTAGATCTGGTGTACTGTTTGGACAGACTTTCGTTAGTTTTTATATTTTGCATTCAAGAGAATTGGCAGGAGAAACCAATTCTTACAATTCTAGTAGTCCTATGTTAGAGTTGGGATTATGGGTTCAGTTTTAACTACCAACTCCAGTTAGGGTTTATATAGAACCAGCCCAAAACACCTTCTCTATAAAAAAAGGCACATCCAAGAAACTACAAGTATCTGTAACCCAATGTAAAAACAGCTCAGCTGACTTGTAGAGTAAGACCTCATGAAAGTAAAATAACTGGTAATTTAAAGAGCTGATATCTGGAGCAGCCAAGAATCAATTTTAACTATAATCAAAGCGTTAAATGCACGGAGCAAAAAAGGCAGCCAAATTACCAGTCAATTAGAGTTTTAGAATGCAGCAAGGGTGAATGTAGAACACAGCTGAATGATAAAGGTTCAATGTTAAATTTTGTTAATTGCAATTGGTTGTATAACATTAACCAGAATTGGATAATGTCAGTGCTATAGATGGACTGTACAAACACAGGTATGATGACTATACAGCATAGGTGTAACACAAGGTAGAGTATTCAAGTGAAATATATATGTTTAAATACATTTATTTTTTATATTAAAAGGATTTCAAGAAAACTATGATGACATTTTTTATTACATAACACAATACAAATCTATTGAGAGATGTTGCATAATCTAGTGCCAGCATAATTTCTAACATTATAGGCTAGAAAAAGCAGAAAGTATTATGCCAGCATATACACTGGCCAACACTAGAGCATAATCTTGATTTTGAAAGCATAATTTTGAGCATAATAGGCTGGATTTTGAACACTGCTTAAAAGCATAATAGGCTATTTTCAAAGCATAATTGACTCAAGGGCTAACATTGCAAAATCATCCCTACACGTAAATACAGTAACTCACAATAGTGGTGGCCACATGTCTTTTAATTGTGGGCATGCACTTCGTTGTTTCTTGGTCGCACAACTCACTACGTGAGTCCTGATTAAGGTACTGGTTGATAATTGGCCATTTGTATTGATGGTCAATAACATGTATCGGTGCTGATATTAAGGATGCATTGGTTGAGGTCTATAGTATGCATTTACATATGTATGTGTTGTTTCTTAAATATACAGTCATCCAAATGACAAAAGATTCTGTGGTATAGCGGAGATTTAACAGTCCAAATGAGGATGATGATAGGCTGTTCTTGTGTGAAGATAACATTTTCTAGTTGGTTGACAATTGATCACTTACGCTATACGCTAACAGAAAATATTTTCATGACAATGCTACAAACTTTTCATGGTATACTCAGGGGTGGTTTTAGGGGGGTTTCTGAGGTTTCCAGAAACCCCCTCTGAAATAGCGTACGCCCCTACAATTTGTCTGGGTGATAAAAATTACGAAGAGTTGTACATACTGTATTATATTATGGCATTTTCTATTGACAAAACTCCATACTTTTGCCTCTGACATCACCTTCACAGCATTCAAAACACGTAGCTACCTTTTTTTTTTTGGTCTTCAGCTTGCAGCTAGGCCGAAGTTGCAATTCCAGAGAATGCTGAAACCCCCTCCGAAAATTTCTAGATCTGCCCCTGATACTCCCAATGAAAGTTGCATCATTGTAAAATTACATAACTTAAGCATCCATAGCTAAATTCCCATAGCTTGTGCATGAAAACAATTCCATAGCCCATAGAAAGGTTATCAATTACTTTTCGTATGTAATTTATGTACATTTCATGGCCCATCAGTTATTCATGGCCCCTTGATATTTCACATCATATTACCATGATGCAACTTTCATGGTAGCACACCAATGAAAACTATGAAAAACCCCACCAACTGGTCAGGCTGGCAGGCAGAAACAAATTGAATTTCAGCGCATGATTCCTTAAAATTTTATAATTGGCCACATTGTCATGGGAACGTTTTCTAGATGGTTGGTCTCTCACCCGGCCACATGCGAAGCCTTATAACGTTTAAATGACATCACACATTCGATAACACGTAGACTCGTCGTTGCATGCGGGGGGGTAGTGAGCACGACATCCATTGACGTTGGAACACCATCTGTAGGGAAACATCGAAGACTGTTGGTCAATAAACGGGAGATCACGAAAGTAGCTTTAAAAGTGAGTTCTATAGTCGCGTGAAATATAGGGATACCTGACGTCAGGGCCGCGGCGTTCTCGCGAATCTAGTCGGTAAAAGTTGTATTGTATATTGCGTGGAACCAGACCCTTGCGGTCTGGGACGAGATTAGTGGATGGCCAGAGCATTAGATACCATTGTCACTATAGCGCAAAGTAGCGTAATTATGAGGCGCCTGTTCACCTCTGCTTTACTAATGTGCAACTGCAAAAAACGCGTCTAGCTAGGCTATTAGCTAGAATCCTTCCGTTATAGGTGTACCTGTCGTAAAAGTGCGTTGCTAGCTATATGAATTACGGTTATTTAATGATTCATACAATTACTGGCAGTATAATACAGTAACCACGAACGGATTTTATACCGTCGCACTACTGAAACGCGCGGTACACATATTAGTATTTAGCTAGTCTACATCGTTACTAACCGGTTCACTGTCAAGTCCCACTTCATCTATGTTATGAAGACTCTTTGATCTTACTACATTACCCTGAGGAAACATTGTCGTTCTTCTGCGAGTAACCGGTGGAGTGAATGGTCCTTGGCTTGTTTTCCTTCGCCGAGGAAGTGTTGGAGGCGGCCTTTTTGCAATTATATCATCTCGTTCCTTGAGTAATTTTCCAACCAAATTTTTATGTCCCAAGTGTTCTGTTTCTTGCTTCAAAGCTGTAGTAAACCTATTAAATGCATCTTCACCTCCTTTCTTCTGCAAGATCCGCACTAAAAGTGAACCTCTCTCGTACGACGGAAGCTCAGTTAGCGTGCGAAACTCTTCGTCTATCAGCAACCCCTTAGTGCGTAATATCGGCAGTAGCAGAGATAAATTAGTTTGCGCTGCTATTTCCCTTTCACAGTTTTGAAGAACGCGCCGATATTCACTATCAGTTAGCTCTAAATTCATGTCGACTGAATGCAACCCACCCTGATCAACAGCTAACTACAACATTAGCATATAGCTTTCTGCTTTCCTTATATACGATGTAACATGCATATATACTTATTGTATAATGGGAATATTATACCTATGACCTCACTCGCTGTCACGCATCCGCCTCTAAATGAATAGATTTATAGTTGAAGGAAATTAATGACGCCAGCTTGTGCTATAATCCTCATGCAGCTCTAACTTTTTTTCAAAGCGGTGGATTTGCTTTAATACATTGCATATCACTGATGCATTGCATATGTATACGCTATATATGTGACTGAATTTGACAAAACCCGGCTCCGACGCACAAAGCTTCGTTAGGAGATATGGCGATTTTAAGTAATCATTGTGTAATAACTTCCCAGTGCCTACAGCTGTGCAAACAAAATTTGCACCAAGTATGCATCTATTTACTAGCTATCACTGAGTGGGTGTATACATTTCTGATACCCAAAATTAGGGCAGAGACTCCCTATATCATTCCAAATAGAGGGAGTCTCTTCTTTTGTTTTGGGCAGCTTTTCTCGAGCGGGTAATAATAGGCATTCCAGCCCGATTTTTAAATTTTGGAAAAACGGGCTTTTTATATGCTCAATAGATAGAGTATTGATTGCCGATCTCAGAAATATATAGTTTGTTGGGTTGGAATTAGCTACTTTGGCATGCACAGTGCTTAAAAACTGAAAAAAGGTACATTTTTTCTTCGGGGCTCCCCATACATTTTAAAGGGAAAAATGGCACAGTTGAATCAGGAAGCCATCTAGCAATCTGGACTATCTTGAAACTGCAGTTGCATCTATCTGCAAGTTTGTACATGTAATGAGAGTAACTTCAGATTGTATCAGATCTCAGCTATCTTTGTATACTTTGTGGTGAGCAAATATGTTTCACCTATTGCACACTTCTCAATACAATGGTGCATACCTATAGGCAAGAGGCTATGTCAAGTAAGTAAAAACATCAAGTTAACAACTTGTAATGGTAAACAACTAAAGTGGAGGTGCCGCAATGATGCAACAATACCTAAGGTGGAGTTGTGGTTTCAATTATGGTATTGTTATGCCGACTTTGAAGTGGTTTATACTTTTGAGCTGATGACACAGCCATCAGAAGATTACTCTGGAGCTGAAAATCGCTAACCCGAGCGAAGTAACTACGCACTTTAAAGTAAGCACCTGTGACTACCTTCCACCCGACAGTACGTTTTTTAAAGTATTCTACATACATTATAAGGCTTGAAAAGATTACAAAACAACACAAAACGTACTTATATGTAACGCGCATGATAAAACTAAGATTTTCATGATGATCAACGTGTGGACAAACCCCACAGTGATTTTCATCCTCATTGGAGCTTGGACGACGGAGCAATCCCAAGTTAAATACGAGTTCTTATTTTGTGCCAGGTCTCTATTGGGGAATATACGGAGAATTTTTTTATTAAAAAATCTCGGATACTGGAATGCCTAGTAATAATATCACAGGTGGTAGTAATAGGGTGGGGGGCGATAGTAATAGGGTGGGTGGGCTTAATATAGGGGTATAAAATGAAGCAAGAAGATGATTGGAATCCAGAGGCCAAGTTTGGGCTCTCCATGGCCCTCAAATCACTCCAAATTGACTGAGAACACTGTTGGCGAGCTCTCTGTGAAGTCCCAGCTCACTACACACCATTATCACAAAGCCATGGCCATCCAATGGCACCAATCTCCCACTCGTGGCAGGGTCGGAAGAAAGCTGCCACAGAAACCAGACTTGCCAGTCCTGAAGGAAGTACAGTGTGGAATATGATAGTGTATTAGGCCAGCAATCCATTTCTGGTAAAAACATAAGTTTGATTTTGTGTGTGTGGAAGCCTGGTTATGTGAAATCCGGTCACATATAGCCATGCAGGTAAGCTAAAATTTAAAACGAAGTTGCTATTGTTCCGGCAGCAGGAAACATTTTGTCAGGGCTATTGTTCCAGCAGTCCACTAGATTTCTCACTATCAAACACACTAGTTGTATGCTATGCCCCGAGTATTCAACTTTAGTGTACGCGTCTAGTAGAGTATTCGACTTTAGGGAACGCGTCTAGTAGGTTGTCCCGAGCATTCAACTTTAGGGGATGCATCTAGTAGGTTGCCCCGAGCATTCAACTTTAGGGGATGCATCTAGTAGGTTGCCCCGAGCATTCAACTTTAGGGGACGCGAAAAGTAATTCTAGTGTTAGGGGGTAGGGTCGGGTTCAACTTTGGTTTCTTCATCACTTTCAATATATATTATAGAAGTTACTCCACTCGGAGACATATGAGGTAGAACCCACGTAGCACAATGGTTAGGACTCTGGGCTCAAGCACTGGAGGTCCCGGGTTCGATTCTCACTCAAGGTGTTTTGTGCTTTTCTTTTTTTTTCGTTTAAGGACCTTTTTTGTCAAAGTTTTATTTTTATTCACATGACTGCCGGAACAATAGCAACAGCCTAGATGCTTACAGACACTTACAGAAATGCACCTCACAACCTAGCTGGCAAGCTAACAACTTATGCAATAACATTTAAATATGCTCAGAGTGAAAACAATATACACCTATACATACATCCGCACAAAAGCATGACAGAACCTACATTTCCTTCATCTGCATGCATGTAACATTATTTAAGTGAATCACTTGTAGTCATGTGCTGGCAGTGCAGATGTTTTCTTTCCTATGTAAATATGCACCTGGAAGGTTTCAGACCTTATAACTTATGAAACATCATTCAATATAAACTGACTTGATTGCATGCATACAGTGCATCATACAAAGTTTGATAACCAAATATACTTCGGTGCATGTATAGGAAATACTTTGATGCTGCATAAACTGGCCAAAAATCAGTCATAGGTCCACAAACCACTATAGCATGTTTTCCTGCACAAAAGTTTTACAAATTTGACACTTTCAGTTGTCAAAACTAAAAGTACACATTTATAACATCCTCAGTAACATGCATTTTATCAAAAGTTTATTTATCAACAATAATATTCAATTGTCCAATTTTTTAAACAGCTACATATACTACAAGATTTTTCAACTAAACTAGTAGAGACCATAAAAAGTACTGAAACAAGTTGGAGTAGTCCATGATATTGAATTACAATAAAACAATAAGAAGTATTAGTTATATCCCTCAAGATACCATAATGGAAATGCACAGTAGGGATGTAACACTTCTTATTGTTTTACTGTGATTTAATATCATGGACTACTCCAACTTGTTTCAGTACTTTTATTGATGTGCTATGGTCCCTACTCTATAGTTGAATATACCAAAAATTTTTGGTGTACTTGTTTGTTGACTTTTTGTAAATAATTATTATGATAAGTGAACCCACGCATACTGCATCTAAAATGGCACCGCGCTCTCCAGCTATGTTAATTATCATCTGAAAATTGAAGTAGCCATTACGCTTCATTGTCAGCTATGTTCAACCCGTTACACAGCATTTTGAATCAAGAACTGCTCAAAAGCACCTCTGTAATCCCCACATACTAAAAGGAATGGTGCCACACACCTCAGTTATATCAATTATCATCCGGATGAAAAGTGAAGTATCCACTATGCTTTGTTGTTGGCTATGTTCAACCCGTCACACAGCAGTATGAATCAAGAACTGTTCAAAAAGCACCACTGCTAACAAAATGGCCACTATGAAAAATATGGATGAGATGATTTCCGTTAGAAGGGAAGTCATCACGTGCTACCACCAAATTGACACTTTTCACTGTCAACAAAGATGAATGGCACACAAAGGAGGACACCAGTAAGTCCATGAAGAATGCATTGTATGCACTGTGGTATGCCAAAAGGCACCTCTCGGGCTGAAGCGATGTCAAGCAATGAAAAAAACAAGCCCGTAGCTTTAGACGTTATCAAGTTGAAGGCATACTTACTCAGTCAGTCAGTAGAAAATTCTGTTAAATATATATATTTTAAATTCCGTAGCATTTCAGGTCGATCTGAAAACTTGTTTGGGCTTAGTTTTACCTAACCAATATTGCCTCATTGTCGTCAGGGGAAATTGAAGCTGTTTTTTAGGTGATGTTATTTCGTGTGTCACGTCTACTCCTTTGTGGTCCCTACTATACAGTACTATCGTACTGTATGATACGGCTGAATTTTGTGAAACATTCCAAATCGCAAATTAGAAGTTTTGAGATAAACGGTTTTAAAGAATTCAAGTCAGCATAACTTGCCAATGATTGCATTTTAGCCATGTGTTTGTGTGTGTGTGTGTGTGTGTGCACATGTGCACGCACAAGCGCACGGGCATGCATGCATGTGTGCCATCCCAGCCAAGTCATAGAACACCGGCTTGGGAATTGAAAGATTCCAGGTTTGATGATTGGTTGTGCTCAGTTGCTGCTGTCACATTGCCATGTCTACCAGCAGTGATATCATTTATGTCATAGTAGTAGGTGGAACAGAAGGGAAGAAGGTACATTTACATATGTGCATATATAGGCAAGTATGTTTTTGATAAAGTCCCTGCAAATTTATAAATAGTACAAGGAAAGGCCGTGAGGTTATAAAAATCTCCCACACCTCGTATAAGGTTTCAGTGGTATTTTTTGAGGAAATGCAATAGCAAAAACATCATTCCTTTGGTTAAGATGTAAGTGACAATAACACCTGCAATGGGAAATGTCATTCATTGCTGTAATATATGAGATTAATCACACAGACAGTCAGAAAGTGATTGGAAATCAGCCACACGTTACTGCTGCTAGAAAATTTAAATTGAGCCTGTATAAATTAAGACTCCACAATTTTCTTCTTAATTACTTGCTGATGTAATAGCTATTAACTGTGAAACTGAAATGATGACAGATTAAAATTGTAAAATTGTGGAGCGTGCAGCAGCACTTCATGATACCTATGCATGTGTTCACTGTTCACATTAATGTACTATAAGTTATGTTCTTTTTATCTCTTTGAGCTATGCACTGTACATGCAAAGCATGTTTAATCAAGGAAGCCATTATTGTTATATGTGTGACAACACTTAATTTACATAACAAATACCCTTAGGCTACAATGTATGCTTTGTGGGTTCTATGAAATCCTAACAAACTAGTATTTGCATTTTGAAAACTTCATCAATTAACATTAGTGGTTTTTTTTGTTTTTTTTGTCTACCATTCTTTTGTGGATATAATATGTGCATCTCAGGCTGTACATTAATAAATATTTGTCTAAGAATTGTTTTGTCCATGTTTGTTTACCATATTATGTGACCAGATTTTAAAAAACTATTCCAAATCGCATATCAGGCAAATCAAACTAACACCACCAGTGCATAACTACACCATTGAATTACTAGTTTTGACCCTCAGTACTACTCAAGCTACTCGAGGCTCGTTTTAACAGATGTCTCATTTTCTGGGTGGTGTGGAGAGCTTGAATGGCCTGGCTTGGAAAGAATCAGTGGGTTACTGGTGATAAACAATTTTTCTGTTGATTTCAGCCACTAAGAAGCCTGCAGCCCTATAATCTCATATCTGGACTTCAGTCATGGTCTGCCTCCATTTTGAAGTCTATCTCTTGCCCACCCCACCACCACCACCCTCCTCCCCTTTATGAGCACTCGTGATACTACTTTGCTCATCCAACTGCTCAAATTTTCTATCTTGTTTGGTGGGAAACTCTACAAGCAGCTACAAGTACTGGAAGAGGTCTGAATGGCAATGGATTGATGCATCTCTTGTGTAAATTTCATACACGTGTTTGCATGCATTTACAAATAGACAATCTCGGTGATAGTGATATACACACTGATATAGATTCAGAGATTTCTTGTTCATAGCTACCGTGAATCAGGAAAATTTGTAGAAAAATTTTGTCTATTAAAATTTCAGTGCAACGCATTTTTGTCGCTAACATAATCAATGAAAATTTTTTGACAGAATAACTATACGTTTATGTTTGTATGCACGAATTATTCATATGATTAAAAATATTTCATTTGTTTTAATTTTCGTTGATGCAGCCAGCGCTGAAAAATTTTTGACAACAAATTTTTCCTGATTTACCATATATACTTACCAACATCAGTATCTGTAGCCATTAATGCAAACCAAATAGCTCCTGTTAATATGTTCAGCAATCTTTTATAGCACATGTGAGAACAACTAAGAAGTGGTCAATATTGCTTACATTACTTAGGAATACACAATAGCCTTTACATGATGAGTAGCTCATAAAATTATTGTTATGTGGTATGTAATGCATTAGTCACAGAATTTGAATCAATCATAGCGAGCACAGGTAGCTAAAAGTTTCACCTGCAGTATCTAAACAACTTAAATGGCCCTATATTATTTATTATAATGCTGAGAGTTAATTATGTAGTAAAACAGAACAGCATTAATAATATAACATGGTATAGCGTTTTGTATAACTGCCTTGCAGGGAATACACAAAAACTTAAAATCTGGTATTGACATAAATGATCCTGTTTGGTAAACATTTCCTCAACAAACAAATTAAAATCATATTCTTATCAGGTGACTGTAACATCCTGTCAGTTACACATGAACATAATGTTATTAACTTTGTTATTGTAAACAGGTATAATTATATAAACTCTTAAATTCCAGTTTAAGTATTTTCAAGGCTATACAGTCCTGCACCACACATTATGATTCATTGCATATAGTAGAGAACTACGTATTCTGATAAATCACTCTAAAAATGTAGTCATATATAGAAGACCATCCTTCAAGACTACACCCTCCTTCTCCCACAGACCAGACTACACACAGAGGAGCATAGCCAGGATTTTTCAAAGGGGTTTCCAATGGCACCACTGAGTTATAAGATGCAGGGGGTCTGGGCATAGCCCCAGCCACTGAAAGACTTTTAATGGTTTAAAACTCAACAGATTTCTATATTTCATGTATGACCCAGTACATCATTAAGGTGATAGTGACTAATTGGTTACATTCGCATAACTCCTGGGAACAACTAGCTATTATACTGAGTGGGACTACATACACAGACATGAATTCACTGGCAAAATGGAATGACCCATAAACATGGATTTTACTTCTAAGTAGAAGTAAGTGCATCAAGGATTCATCTTGTATACCCAAGTGATGTAAACAGCAGGGGAGGATCGAGGGGGTTCAAAGGGTTCTATGGAACATGACTTTTTCCTTTGATCTCAATTTGATATATTCTTTATTTTTGTTTCCTTGTTGGTCTAATGCTCTTCATTCACCAATGTGAGTTTAAAGTTGGGATCAATAGTAGATCTTGAGTTATAAGTGTTAAATGTGTAGCCTTGTAAGTACTGCTGCTTGTATGGTACAAGTATAGGTATATAACACCGATTGGAAACATGCAAGTAACTGTGCATAATACTACATGTATGCCACAAATTATCTTGTGCATTGTTGGGTAAAATAGATCTGATGTAATTTGTATTTGCAAATGGCTACTGTGTTGTATGTATGTATCTATGTATGTATGTATGTACAGGATCATCATTATTTAATTGTCTACAAATGTAATTATTTTGAGCCATGCAATTCTAAAAGTGTCGTCCACGTCTGCCCCCAGATCCCTTACCCCAGACTTCCTGCCAGTGAGTCCACTGCACCTTTGCCTGAAAAATATTCCTGTGTCTCTCTCTGTATTAGTTAGGTATAACCAAGCCCATGAATGTCACTTCCAACAAGTTTCTATGAATTTCAACTGAATTTAAATTTCTGGACTGTCCAGTTAAGCATAACCCAACTATGAATAAGGAGGGCTATGACCTTGATTTCTTCACTGATAGATGTTACTTTGGCTCAACATGTACCATTTTACCAACTGCAGCAGTTATAGTGTAGGTAGCTATATTATGCCTTGATTTACCACTGTTTTCCATGTCTTTCTTCACTACCGTGTAGGTGTTGATTCATGGTAATGCCTGATGGTGTCAGTGCCAGCTGGCTGTCACAGCAAATATTTGTAATTTCTGTAGTGACTGGGTTGATTACAGAGGTGCTTCTCATACATTTCTTCAATAATAATACACTGTGTTACTGGTAGAACGTACCTGATAGCAAAGTGGAATGGCCACTTCACTTCTCAGTATTGATAGATGAGGCACATATTTAATCACAATGTCCATAATGACTGGATTGAATGCAGAGATACTTATCTTACTGTTCTTTATTTGTAATAATGTAATACTGTATAATAGGTGGGACAAAACTGAAAATGAAGTGGCATAGCCATGCACATCGTTTTCAAGTAATTTGATGCATTGAACACTGCAGCTTTGTCTTAAACAATTAATGAAAGAGTGGTACATATTACTCCTTTGCCCAGACTTAGTCTTGTATACAAATAGTCATTCATGATTAACCACAGGGTTTGAGATGACACATACACAATCATGAATTTGATAGTGGCCCTGTCTTCTTTAATGAACATCAAGGGACAATGTTGTGCAGGTGTTTGGGTTCCACATGCTCAACAATTCCACTGGTGTATTACTGTATCATGCTAATGAAAGATCTCTTTATTATGCTTTAGCAACCCAACGAATCCCTTCAGAAAGAGATGATTGTTTCAAATTTAATATGCGCTTTTGGCTGAATTCTAAGGGAGTGAAGAGACTCTAAGTAGACCAACATTGTCAAGCCCTTGCTGACCTCTTAGTGTCTGCATTGAATGTGTTACAACCAAATTAGCGGTCGGGTTCCTTTCACTGGACCAGTTATAACCCATCCCAACTGCTGTGCATGGAACCAATATAATATCACTGGTCACCAACTTCCAGACCTTTAAAGACGATCTATTTTTGTATATGTGTAAAACCTTGATTTAATACTATACTGTATGTGTAATTAGTTTTGTAAATGTTTTGCTGTGTCTGTATTATTACGTGTAGTTGTAACTTTTTTTGTATGTATGTTGTGTTTTTGTTTCCTCTGCCAGAGAAGAATAGCATTGCTGACTGGCTTGAGGTTAAATTTATAAACCAAAATCAAATCCAGTAATTATCAGACCCTATACAAGGGCATCAACACAGAGAGTATCTTGTTCACTGGGATTGTCCACTAGATCCAAATGAGCTTTAGTTCTCTGAAGCATAATTATATCATTGGTTGGCTGTCAGATAAATAACACCATCAAGAAGAAGAGCTGCAAACTTTGTCTGTCCTTTAATACCCCTTCTATATTAATAATACCAACTAACAAACTTGCTTTGCTGCTATAATGGGAGTTGAAATGCTTCATTAGTTGGGCATCTATATAGAAGTCAGGGATAAAGTATCAACTAATTCTTTGGTGATGTAGGATCATTGACTAGCTACCACTGTAACTGTGACTTGAGAACCATCACTCATGCAGTCTGGCATCCAACAAGTCCTAGCTGGTGTGGCCTAATTAGTTGGATTTTTCTTCTTTATCTAGCAACAACTCAAAAGGTTGTTCCTGTGTATGTAGCTGGTACTGCCCACCACTCGACAAAAGTGCAGTAGATCTCCATGAAGCTTTGTTGGGGATAAGGTGAAGTATAACAAGTTCCCACTCCTCATCCTGCACCTCATGAATTACTAGAAGTCTGAACTCTTGCCTCTTGGAGCTGATTTCAGTAGACTGCCATAGGAGGATACAGGACCCCATGAGATCTCAGACCCCTGACCTGATCGAAGATTCTACAATGCCATGATTCATGAAGGTGCCTCGGCCCCTTCAAGTTGTGTTGTAAAGCAGTGCCATCAATCCTCAGTAGCTTCAGCATTATTTAACTGCAGCTAACTTAAGTCCTGCAATTGTAGTAACAACTTGAGATATTACATCCTATTATCAACATCAATGCAGGGTTACAATCAATGGACAACTGAAAGGTATCTTAAAAGGTAGGGCATTAAGTGATCTCTCAATCAAAAACAACCTGGGAAATTTCACTTCAGCAACATGTTCCAAGGTCAACATCAAAAGTAGCATGTGGAAGGATAGGTGGACAGGGCATCAGTCAAGCAATAACATTCTATAAGTTGTTGTGGTCACAGTAGCACATAGAGGAACTAAAAATGAGAGTTGACAATACCCATTGCCATGGTAGCAGTTGTTAATACACTAGACCTTATGCTGTTGGGAGTGTGCAACTCACCAGGTGAACTAATAGTAGAGAGAGAGATGAAAATGGTATATCACTACGTACGTCAAGCAGAGGGTGGTGGTCATAGCAGTTGTAGTGGTTGTGAACTGTTAAAGCACTCTCTACTGCTAACCTCAGCTAACCTAACTGTAGAATTTGTAGCTGATGGGCATTGCCCACTTTTCTTAACAGAAGTGGCCTGCTCAATGCCATCTTCCACCTTAAAATTTCATGTTTCACTGCATTCTTGGAGATTTTAACTTACCATGTATCATTAGAAATTTTATTATTTGTTATACCATTACTTATATAATACTATATATATTTAATTGTTTCAGGCTGATTATGTGAAGAGTTATTGGCTGAACATTACCTGCTTTGTCTGTGTAAACAAGGACATGCAACAAATATTACACATACCTTGACAATTTAGTCACCTGTTGATCCTAGATGAAAATGATTTATTGCATGTAAACTTTAAGTAAATCCCTCATAAATATTCTATTTATAGCTTCTACTAATACCAGAATAATTTTAAGAGTTAGTCAGGAATAATTCCAGAATAAAAGGATGATCTTCACAAGGAATTTGCGTATAATTTTATAAAGGTGCATGTTTAAGCATTGCTAGCATATAAAATAGAGATGCTCTAATAGCGCAGTCACACACTCTAATTACCCTAGTGTAATATGGCTGCTCTATTAGAGTATCTTGATTATTAAAAAGTATGTTTTCTGCTTGCTTGCATAATATTTTTAGCTCCAGATGTATAACTTGTTCTCTTTGACAAATCACTCCAGGAATAATCTCTGGAATAATAGGTAAATGAAAAAGAATAGTCAGAAAGAATAATGGGTAATTTAAAAGCATAATGTACTCAAGCCTATTTATAATATCATAGATCTATACCAATGGAAATTCTAGACCATTATACCCTGGTATGTGCATTATACTAGAAATCCTCAAAAGTGAACATTCTGGTAGAGAAATACAAAAAAAATTAACAAAATAGTCACATAAAACACATGATACAGTAACAATCACGCTTGTGTCAGAGGTAAAACAAATACCAAAAGCAGCTCATGTCTTTGAGGCCATATAAATACAAAAAGCAGATAGGTGTAAGGAGAGGGTTTCCAAGAGTTCCTGGAAAATTTTAGTTGAGAGTTATCAGCAAGCCACAAGTTACTATAACATACTGTCTTTTGCTCCATATAGGCTAGATGGAATCACCCCCAGCACAGAGCACAGATACCTTACACACACTTATGTAGTTATGAACAATATAATTATATACAAATACACAGCATTCCTAGTTGTGGCCACTGGCTCTCACCCTTGTGCAGTAGCAGCTATTGATTTCTGTCAGTCATGGGAAAAATAGCAGAAATCAACTCTATATATTACATATATACATGTGGTTGAAATGAAACCTAAAAATTCTATTTTATAAAGTTTCGTAGAAAGGAATTGCAAGTTGTTAGTCAGTGTATGATCTGCTGCAGTGGCTATCTAACTTTTCAGTTTAAAAGTGGGGCTCTGCAGTTTGCTAGTTAGCTAGTTGCATTGGTATAGCCTGCATGGCTTAGTATATAAACCTGCATCAATAATCATGGCCAAACACGAGTTTTGCAATGATACTTTATAGCTATAGAGTAGATATTATAGTTACCTATACTATATAGTGGCTTTTTGTCATCCATCAATATCAATTACTTATGGGATTTTGTTAAAGCTCAGGAAAACTTCATATTACACATACTATGGTTTACTAAAAGATGATACAGTATAATATTATATGTTCATAATACGCTTTTAATCCTATGTAATTAATTATCTGTACAAATGCAACTTCAGCAAACAACCCTGTACGAATTCCTTGATCTGAGGTTGTATAGGTTGAGCATATATAGAAATTTAATTCAGTAATGCCTATAGCTACATAGTAAACAAATTCCAAAGACTTTTGTTAGAATTACTTTGTTGTACAACTAGCATTACAATATCTGAGATATATAGCAAATAATATATGCGTATGTTTGTGAACTTTTCTTATTATTCCTATCATAAGCTGAAGATCGAAGTTTACCAGTTGATGAGCAATGTACATCAGATCAAAAACTTGAGCAGCCAAGTTAGGAATTTAATTTTAGCTGGTAGGTAAAATTTGACACTTGTAACAAGTATGCAGGTATAGTACCTGATTTAAGAAAGGCAGACATTGTTTTGAATCTTGCTACATAAAATCATGCTCTCATATAGTTATAGCTTTCTATCACAAGTCAAATATGGTATGAACGACTCTTTTCAGTATCACTACTTAATGTCCTTTATGGTGTTCTATTCAATTAGACAGTTGCCTACTGGTATGTCTTCGATGTTGTCATCAATTTTGCTCTTCATTTGATCCAATAAAGTACTTTGTTCATAAAACATTTTGCAATTGGACCAAGTTCAGTGAAAAAGTGAAATCTCATGCTGCTTCATTCCCAAATCTACCTAAGATTTTTCTTTAGAAAGCTTTAATGAAAGTCTGTCTGGTAGAGGAAGCCTACAATTGATACAGCTTGTGACAGTCACAGGCAGGGGAATAGCTCTTTAATACGTTTAGCATTTTTTGGAAAATGAGTATATTTGTGGTCTCATCTGGCAGCAAGCAGACATGAATTAGTTACCTGCAGCTTCAGGGTCCAGATCAAGTTTTGTAATCCCCAAAGCATTGCTCAGGCTTTTACTATACAATGAATCCTTTTCTGTACCATAGCATTTGTGGCAACTCTGAAACTGTACTGTGAATATAATCTACAAAGAAAATTATGGTACACAACATCCATGAACATATATAGAACACTTAATATAATAACACTTGTCACTATGTTAATGCACCTTTGCAAATTCTATTTCCAGTTCATCTCTAATTTCCTGTAAAGATTTTTTGAAGTCACCAGTGTTGTCTAGTTCTTCCAGTAAGGTTCCCCAAGTTTTAGGCTCTATCCCAGCATTAGTGTCCAACCATTCTTCAAACATCTTGATACAACATTTGGTAGGATCACCATTGCCTGATTCTTTAATCAGATTCTTTAGTGGAGTTGAAAATCCTAAGCAGTAAGCAACCACATCCCACTTGTAAGCTACCAGCTTGATAACATGCTTGTGCAACAGGCGCATGCTTGGACGTTTGGAGTAATCTGTAATGGAACATAATCAGTGAGTATTATTAAGGGAGTGCTTTGCATTACGGAGCATTATATTGCACAAGAAAGGTTTGTAATTTCCCACCAGTAACTATGAACTTCTGTGCAAAAAAAAGTTGGCTGTAAAAAAAAGATGCATCCTGTAGCTAACAGGCAACCAAGTTAATACAACTAACTATACGTATGATAAACAAAGTTTTAACATCAGACCATTATCATTTACTCGTGTTTTGGATACTTGCATTTCCTTATAACTCTATTGGGCTAGTAATTGAGCTGCATTTTTCAATAATTAGGATAGAAAACAAAAGATGGCCACATTCAAGGGCGGATTTAGGATTTTCGAAAGGTGGGGGGGTTAAGCCAGACAGGGATGTAGGTAACTAGCCAGACATTAGAAGATACCAACTTTCTCACAAAGCCCTAGTGGTAAGATTCATATAGCCTATCCATGGTCAAATTATAATTAGCTATTTGGAATAAATACTAGTGTGCAAAGCACATTAGCATGAAGCATGCCAATGCAGAGGGCATGCCTACAGGAAATTTTTGGAAATTAGGCCCTCTAAATGTGAATCTGAGAGTGTTTTCAGCAGTTTTTCAGTGGAAAATAATGGACTTTCAGTTTATATCTTTAAAGTTTACTTTTCCATTAAATCAAGACTGATTGCTATATGCATTGAGTAGCTATCAAGCATGCATGATAATCTTTTCATTTGTAGCTACCAAGGATTTAGATACAGCTAACTATATACCATAATGCATCAGCTACTCTTTGCCATGCTCTAATCAGCTAAATCTGTGAGGCAGAAAAATGTACAGCTAAGTAGTAGTGGTATTGAACGTAAATGAGATCACAATTATTAGTATGCATGCTCCTTATCCTAGTGACACTTTGTCAGCCTTAACACCAAATAAAGTGTACTGAACAGTAGAAGAATGCAGTGAAGCACAAAGCAGTAGCTATTTAGCTAGTCTACTGGAAATCCTTACTTAACAAAGTGCAACTATATTTGCACTTATGGGCTTTCTGAATTTGTTGTGATAGTCAACATATTTCTAGATATGCCGGGTTATGAAGACTGATCTAGCTATAACAGCATGGGGTCATATCAGAAGGTAACTGATACAGATTTAACATTCCTAGACAAAGGTGGGTGAATATGCTATAGCTGCCTTATGAGACTGTAAGACAACAGTAAATAGCTGAGTTATTAGCTACATATTATACTGAAGCTGATAACTCTAACCAACTAACATATAATTCATAAAAACCACACTAATCACCTCTTATAGCTACAAGTATAAAGAAAAAAAATTTGAAATTTTCAACTAGAGTAGGGACCATAGCACATCAATAAAAAGTACTGAAACAAGCTGGAGTAGTGCACGATAATTATTAAATCACAGTAAAACAATAAGAAATGTTATATCCCTACTGTGCATTTCCATTATGGTATCTTGAGCACAGTAGAGATATAACACTTCTTATTGTTTTACTGTGATTTAATATCATGCACTGCCCCAGCTTGTTTCAGTACTTTTTATCAATGTGCTATGGTCCCTACTCTAGTTGAAAATTCCAATTTTTTCTGTATACTTGTTTTTTAACCTTTTTTTATAAAATTATTATTATGACTAGTGAACCCACACATACTGCATCTGAAATGGTGCAGCACACCCCAGCTATATCAATTATCGTCTGAAAGGTAAAGTATCCATTACGTTTCATTGTCAGCTATGTTCAACCCATTACACAGCATTTCAAATCTAGAACTGTTTGAAAAAAGCACCTCTGAAATCCATGCATATCGAAAGAAATGGTGCCGCATGCCCCAGTTATATCAATATCATCTAAAAAGTGAAGTATCTATTATGCTTTGCTGTCAGCTGTGTTCAACCTGTTACACAGCAGTACGAATCGAGAACTGTCAAAACAGCCACTATGAAAAATACAAACTATTTCCATTACGAAGGGAAGCCATCACGTGCTATCGCCAAATCGACACTTTTTGTTGTCAGCAAAGATGAATGGGACACAAAGGAGGACACTGGTAAGTCCATGAAGAATGCATTCTACATACTGCGGTATGCCAAAAGGCACTTCTCGGCCGAAGCGACATCAAACAGTGAAAAAATCAAGCCTGTAGCCTTTATCGTTATCGAGTTATGCTTGTCTGAAGGAATCAGTCAGTCAGTCAGTCAGTCAGTAGAAAATTCCGTTATATAAATTATTTTTAAAATTCCGTAGCAACTTGTTGAAAGCGTTTCAGGTCAATCTAAAAGTTTATTTGGGCTTATGCACATATCAATATTATTCCCCACCTCCCCCCTCCCGGGTGTAATAGGGGAAATGGTGGGGATTTGACTTTCTGAAAAATCAAATTCTCCACTTATGAGGGAATGACTAGTGGTCAAATCTCCATATAGTATGGCTGCAGTACACTTTAGGAAACAGGTTAGTTCTTATGTAGTTTGCAAGTTAAACAAACACCTAGAATTTTGAACAGTCAAATTCCCAACTACTGGGCAGAATGTCAGATCACATCAGGCCAAAACCCCCCACTAATCCTCTAGTAAGCCCGGGAGGGGGGTAGCGGGGATTAATATTGATAGGTGCATTAGTTTTACTAAACCAAGACTGCCTCATCGTCATCAGGGAAAATTGAGGCTGGTTTTGGGTGATGTTATTTCATGGGCCACGCCTACTCCTTTGTGGTCCCTACTATACAGTACTATCATACTGTATGATAGTGGAAAACACTGCTAATTATCTGAATGAAACAAAACCCACAATTAAAACTTTTGTAACTGGAGATGCAACCCACAATCAAACCTGATTTTGGATGGACTCTTGAGGAAAAGGAAGCTAGCTATACAGAGTTGAACAATAAGTATAGTTACACAGACTTGTGTTAGTGAAGCTTAGTTCCTGAAAGAAGTCTGCTTTTGATACACATAGAAGATTTAGGGCCAAGTACTAACTTAGAAAGAAAAGGGGAGGTTACAGCCCCCTTAGCCCCCCCCCCCCCCCTAAATCCGCCCACATTATCAATCAATTAGAGTTAATTTTAAATGTAGAACACAAGTCAATGACAAAAGTCCCATGTAGCAGTCAAATAACCACTGGCAAACATCTCAAAATACCAACTGGCAACAACATTAAGATGATTCAGATTTTAAGAAGGTAGCAAACCATGTAGTATACCACAGACTGCATACTATGTAGCTAAGCCAGTCACAGATAATGGTAATCATAATATGCCTCCACAATTACTGTGTATTCGCAATTAGAAAATTTGCATACTGACATTTAGTTACTGATTGAAAAAATAATTTGAATGTAAGTTATGTATTATGGTGTCGTTGTAGAGAAACAGACATGATAAAACATGTCTGATCTGGCCATGCAGTTACCTGATCTACTAAAGCAATAAACATTATTACAAAAAGCAACCTTGTGGCTTTGTAGTCATACGTAGCTCTTGGTAATCACAGAATTTTAGCAGAGTGTGGTCCACATATTATACTATAAGTTTGTGGCCCCTTGTTAGTTCACATTATATTCTGTGCAAGCATAGAAGTACACTATAACAGTGGTCAGCTCTGACATGTTTGCATATCATGAAATGCACTATATAGAACATTCAACATCAGGGGCGGTGGAACAGGCCAAAGAGTGAGGGGGCCAGGCCAGCTGTAAGTTGAAGACCAAAAAAAAAATCACAGCCTGCTGACAATAGCTGCTCTCCACCAATTGTATCTCCTTATTTATAACTACACATACGTACTAAGTAGCTTGCTACACTGCTTCTCTGAATACTGTGACTGCTCTATTAGAGTATCAGATCCTGACTGTTCTATTAGAGTATCTCAATCTTTTCTTGCAAACAGTGTCCCATAAAAGTGGGGGGACCATGGGCCCCCTGCCCCCCCCCCCCCCCCCCATCTCCACCACCTATGTTCAACATGCAATTATGCTGTATAACTTGTTGTATTGAAATTCACATTCAGGTTGAACTTTAGTTAAGATATTATACTATGGTAAAAATGACTATATACCTTATGAAATTTTTGTGATGCTGGCAGTATCCACAGCCAGAAGACAGTTCCTTTGCCTGGCATGCTCACTTCAAAGACAACTGTAGTTACTGCCATAATCTAACTCAACAAAGCCCTATACAATTTACATATGCTTCATAGATGGTCACTACTGTGTGAGTTGATCAGGACAACTTATATTAATTTTGCTGCAGCTGGTTTATTGGAAATTTTAGCGTGGTATGCCCTCCCTGTTTCACTTGTGACTAATCAATCAGTATACGCAAGAGTCCACAATAGAGAGGAGAATGCCTAACTCAGTATTGGCCCATCAAAAATGAACCCGGTAAGTATGACTGTCATATTCATTTTAAAGAAGCCTAGTGAGTTTTGAAAGAAGCCCTTTAAACACTTTGACACCCACTATATATTATAGCAAGGCTTCTTTGACATGAATATGGCTAAAATGTGGTCACAGAGAACAATTACCACTGTGTACTTCATTTTTGATGGACCAATACTGAGTTAGATACTCTTCTCTTTATTATGAACTCTTGTCAGTATATATATCCTAATTTCATATCAATACATATCATGGCCTCAATGTATGATCGATATGTGATGTATTGTTACATCTCTACTGGCTATGATGTGCAGTGCAACTCTTGACATATGTATTGAAGTATTTGAATTTTTGTACACCGTAGACTCTGTTTATTAGGCTTATAATTTACGATAAGGAATTTCTGCTAGGAGGGCATTAGTTGTGCCCACTACAGTTTTCAAGCAATTTGAACACCAGTAAATAATTTGCTTCAGTCATGGAAATCCTTAGAAGTCAGGTAGCTACAGCTATCTGTTAGACATGGGCCTGGTGAGACATTGAGCATGCTGTGACATGTCTGATGTTTTATTGCTGCAATTCTATGTAGTACGAGGTTGCAGAGGTGATTTCAACCATATGCGCTTAACAAACAGGTGTCTAGCACAAGTATACCATATGCACTTAGCAGACAATATGTGCTTAATAACCATGTGCGCGGAGTCTATGGTATACACACATGATCCTGGGAATTTTAGACCCATATCAGTGGTGCCTGTGCTGGCTAAGATTTTAGAAAAAATTGTGTCTGCCCAGTTAAGTGACTACTTTGAACAACATTCTCTTCTTCGTTCACACCAGGGTGCTTATCAGGTTGGCAAGTCAACCAAGGACATCCTTTTGGCGGCAGTCGATTTTATTGTGCAATGTTTGGATGAGGAAAAAACAGTGTGTGCCTCCTTCTTGGATTTTCGTACGGAATTTGATTCACTGGACCATCATATCCTGCTTGATAAATTGTTTCAGTTGAATATAGGTCCAGCTGTGTTAAAGTGGTTCCAAAATTATCTGTCAGACCGTTCGCATCGTGTTAAGGGTGTGGACAATTTTTCAGAATGGAGGACCATGAAAGGGAGAATACCTCAAGGCAGTGCCCTTGGTCCCCTACTGTTTTTAGTATATGTTAATGACTTGCCATCTCAGGTTTTTGGTGGTATATTGTTGCAATATGCCGATGATACGACATTGATTTGTTCTGTCCCGGATATTCAGGGAACTTCTTCATTGATGAACTCGCATCTTGAAGTTATTAGTCAGTGGACTGTAGTAAACAGAATGGCATTGAATCTGTCGAAGTCCTCTGTGATGTGGTTTAAAAGTCCAGGCCAGCGTAAACCTGTTCGCTTTCCTAAAATATTTGTCAACAACACACCTCTTAGTGTTGTATCCAAGCAGAAGTATTTGGGTCTTATATTTGATAACGCTCTTTCTTGGTCTTCTCAAGTCTCCAAAGTATGTAGATCAATGTCATACTATTTATATTTGTTGAACAAACAGAGGTTGATCTTTAAGACAGATTTGTTTAAGATGCTTATTGAAAGTTTGGTATTTTCTCATGTTTTGTACTGTTTACCAGTTTGGGGTCCATCCCTCACAAATGCTAATGTCAATCGCTTGAAATGTCTACAACATCGAGCCATTCATCTATGTTTGGGTCCTTGTACGTATGACCATATATCTCATCATTTTCACACTTTACACTGGCTGCCAATAGGCAGTATGATACAATATCGCACACTCTGTGCAATGCACCATCAGTACTTTCAACCAAAACATATACCATTAGTTCCACCAATATCATTTGGACGTCAACATCAATATGCTACTCATACTACACAGTTATTTGCACAGCCACCAAGATGTAGACTTTCTTTTACTCAAAAGCATTTTAGATCTCAAGCTGCTCACTGGTGGAATGCAGTTCCTAACGACATGTTAACATCTCCAACTTTTCAGTACGATTTATTTTCTTATTTGTGTAAAATTTGTTGATGATTTTTGTGTTTGTAAATTGTTTGCTTAATTGTTTTGTATGTGCTATGTGTGTGTTGTAATTTTTTGTTAAGTTATTGTGTGTGTGCTGTTGTAATTTATATGTGTATATGTATGCTATTTTTGCGTTTCCTCCTCAGTCAGGGAAGAATGGCATTGCCGACTGACTTGAGGCTAATTTAAAAATCCAAAAAAATAATAATCAATCACATAAAGAATTTCTTTGATCTTGATAAAACTCAGGGGAGCTATTTAAAGCTGTGCTCTGTGTGTGTGACTCGTTAGACCAGGAATCCATTCCAAAACACAGCACAGAATCACCAGCATATTCAATCACTGACTTTGGCATCATTTTGACAAGTGATAGTTTACATTATCAGTGCTCACCACAGCTTGTTAGAATTGCTTAAGAATAGTCTAAAACAATGTAACAGTGAATCTGATACATGTCATGAGACATGAAGAATATATCACTTCCTCTATAGGAAATGGTCAAAATGACAAGAAGATTTTTACCTTTACTTCATACCAGCATCTTGTTTTTTTTGCCAAAAGTTGTTCTTTCTCAAGGTACATAATACGTTTGAATGGAAAGTCATAGTGTAAATAAAATAGAGAGTTTTTATTCTCTTTTATTTATAGTATATATATCTATAGTCTCATCCTCGCAGACCCTATTCTCCAGGATGGCACTTATCATTTAGAGATTATAAGTGCCAAAATGCCTACATTTTTTGTCTGAGAAATTGCCAACTCTGGTGAATGATAATACAACTATACACAAGATAGTACCAGATGTAATGATTAAATAGTAAAATGTCACCATTATAGTTGGCTTTGCTAAAGCAAAGCTCTTGTGTAGTTACCATATAGTAAATAACTTTGGCTGTAAAAATCTTTGGCAAATAGGATTTCAATTGCCAAAGTTTTTTCTGTCAAATTTATTCACACAAGCAGATATGGCAAGACCACGTTGTATGATTGAAATCAGTCCTGCAATGTTTCAAACTTCTAGCTACCAAGAGATAATTAATATAAGAAAGAAAGCGCAGTTCATCGCCACATTAGGAATTTTACCAAATGCTTTGGTATAATATACATGATAACCTGCCTGACATTGAGCATAAGATCACTGTGCCAGATCGCTGTAAAACTGAAACATTTCTTTCAACATTCATAGCACCAACAAATGGCACACTTGCACATGGTACTTTCATGGAGTACTTACATGCTCCTTCATAATTTATCATTCGTTCAATCAGATAATGTGTACAATAATTATGGTGGGGTCCCCATTTGCCAAAACCTTTTCCACCAATTTTTCTAGAAAGTTTTCGCCAAACTTTGTTACCACCAAAGTTTCACTATACACCAATTATCACTGGAAATTTCTCAGACAATATTTCAAGTAGAAAACTTTTTGCTGATTTGAGGTTTGAGGGTTAACAGCAAAAATTTTATCCTTGTAATAGTTAGACCTCCATATAGGTAATCCTAAGGCTGCAGCACATGTTGCTGTCAGATCTTCAGTGCTGGTCACTGTAAAGTGCTAATAATAATAATAATATAGTCTAATACATTTTGGGATTGTTTGCAAATCCATGAAAATTTAATTTTGCTACATTGCTAGGCTATACAGTATATAGGCATTTCACCAGACCCTTTTGGAGGAGATGCTTATAATCTCCAATTGATAAGTGCCACCCTGGAAAATACCATAGGGTCTGGGAGGATGAGACTATAGCAAATCTTCACAAACTTCTTCATGTGTCAGGGGTAAAAATACTCTAATAAAACAATCACAAGTAGCAACAATTGCACAAAAAATGTTGACAAAAAGTTGTCCAAAGCTTGAACCAGTGACCTCCATATGCAAAATCATACTGTTGTTGTCAGCTGCTAGGTCACTTAATTTCTATTTTAGAAGTTTTAAATCTATACACAATTCTTAAAGTTCATAATTCATAAATCTACCAATGAGTAATTTAGATTGTTCTATTTAGTATGTTTGTTCTATTAGAAGTCCTCAAAATAACATGCACCATAGAGTGTTATAAATAATGGTCAAATAAATCTACAATACAATACTAATGTAACTTCTGTCTTTCATAATCATCATTGTGCCTGTAAATAGGAAGATCCAAAGTCAGTTTATGGCTGACTTTGGGGTAGTGAAAAATATAAAATAAGTGAAATCCATGCAAAAACAGTACAGAATCGTGTGGGTTTAAAAAGCTGGGTGAAAAAGTTGTGAAATAAAAGACAGTGGCCAAGAAATCGCTGCAAATGATGTTAATGCCAATCAATTTTAATACTGGCCAGGGTGCAGTGCACTGTTAAAGTTGATCGGTATTAACATCATTGCAGCCATTTCATAGCCATCACCAGATGCCACCACCTTTGATTTCACGACTTTTCACCCAAGATTTTTAGGGCCACACTATTTTTACAGCCGACTTACATGGTATACAGTTACAAGAGACAATATTGACAAACTTCTGCACCTGAGCTTTGTAACTTTACAGTGGATTTTGGAAGACCAGATTGTAGTTTTAACTTTACCTATATACACAGTTTTACCATAGACTTACAATCTGGAAACTCATGGGCAGATGCATTAACATATTTCTTAGAATTCTCAATTATTTCATGATAAAAACCTTGTTTATTGGTCTCCATCAAATCAATTTGTTTAAAATTGTAAATTCCATCAGCTGGCAACTCATGCATTCTCCACACTGCCTTTTTTTGACGTAAAGGATTGACCTTGATGGATTTTTGTGTTGAATTAGTGTAGGGTAATCAGCATAATCCTTAATGAAGTGCTGTATTTCATCTAGCAAATCTTCAATTGTCTGTGTTTCAATCTACATTAATATCAACAGAATCATATATATTTATATTTAAATAATACTAAGCATTTAGTTACCCAAAAAGTTTTTGTTTCACAGTGTGAAAAGAACAACCCTTATTTGGATGAGGATCAATAAGCCAACATCCATTGGGATTGTTAACGCCTTTCAAGGTGACAACACCAGTGTTACCATTGCATTGTATGAAATCAACTTCTTTACAAAAAATCTCAAGTGGAAATTCGATCCTCTCTTGTTGATTGGTACTATTAATGGCATGCTAAAGAAACACAGAGACACTGCACATATATTTTAGTGTGTAACTATGCTATGAAAATATTAATATTAATATTGAATGCCATGGTGTGCAGTTACCTTATACTAACCAAGGTTGCTGGGGCCTGCTGGTTGAAGGGCATGTGACTTATTTATCAGGCAACAACTTAAACTATGGATATATAATCCTAACACTAACCTATAGTCTCATATAAAACTCATTTAAAATTATTGTTGTTATTGTTTACTGTGCAAAACCTCTTACAAAGAGTATAATACAAGCACAGATAATGAATCAACAAAATTAATTATGTGATTAATTGATGTTCAGCTAGCCTTGCTTTAAATTGGTCTAAACTTGAACAGGTGATGAGGTTGTTGGGTAAATTATTCCAGATCTTTATACTTAAAGGGAAGAATGAGTTAAGGTATGAGTTTACTCTTGTGTTTGGCTGTAACAGCCTCATTGAATGGCCTCGTAGAGAGTAGTTAGATGGAGCTGGTATGAGCATGGTATCAGCGGCATGTCTATTAATTGGTGCATGATCTTAAACATTGTGATATCACTTTCAACTGGTTTCGCAAGTGAGCCAGAGGTGGCCAATTTAAATTTTGCAACATATTTGTGACACTTGCATATGAAGAATAATTATTGTACACAAACCTCACACACCGTCTTTGAACTGATTCAATAGCTAAGATGTCCTTTTGTGTATAAGGGTCCCAGACACCACAGGCGTACTCTAGGATTGGTTTAATAAGTGACTTGTAACAACTCACTTTGACCGAGATTGGGCAGCTATGAAAGTTACGTTGTAAAAATCCTTTGATACTGTTAGCTTTGTTAGTTAATGTGTTCAGACCAGGATAGCTTTGAGTAAATAGTAAGACCTAGGTACTTGGTGTGTGTCACCTCCTGCACAACAGTGTCATACAAAGTGTAATGGTAAAATATAGGCTTTTTCTTGTGTGTTATTCTGATGAATTCACATTTCTGAACATTAAATGTCATTTTCCATTTATTTGCCCATCTTTCCAAAATAGTTAGATCTTTCTGAAGTTGGTAACAGTCTTCTTTTGAGTTAATAGGGGTGTACAGAATGACATCATCTGCATATAATCTTACTGTCAAAAGTATGTTTTTTGGTAAATCATTTTATGAAGCATAAGAACAATAATGGAGCAAGAACGGTTCCTTGTGGAACTCCTGATGTCACTTGAGTTACGTCACTTTGCTCACCATTAACTAATACCTGTTGCTGTCTTCCAGTAAGAAAATCTTTTAACCATTCCAAAGTATTGCCCCGGATACCAAAATGATGTGGTTTATGGTAGAGATGTTGGTGTGATATCTTATCGAAGGCCTTAGAGAAATCTAAAAGAATTGCATCAGTTTATCCATTGTTGTTTAAGGATTCAGCAAAGTCATTGATAGTAAGTAGAAGTTGTGTCTCACAAGATCGACCATGGCGAAAGCCATGTTGCTCATCACACAAGATGTTGTGTTGGGAAAGGTGGGAGAAAATGTACGAATGTATTATATGTTCTAAAATCTTGGAGCATATGCATGTTAATGATACGGGTCTATAGTTGCTGCAGAGGGTACGGTCTCCCTTTTTGAATATTGGGACAATATTTGCTTACTTCCAATCAGGAGGGACTCTGGATTGATGGATGGATGCTTGAAATATAAGTGTCAAAATGGGAGCTATTTCAGTGCTGCACAACTTCAGTGAATGAGCAGGAATTTTGTCAGGTCCAGGTGCTTTAGAGATATCTAACTCATTTAGTAAGTTGAGAACTCCATTGGCATCTACAGAAATGGTAGCAATATCAGGAAATGGTGAGTCAGAGATAGTTGGAGGAGTTTCCAATAAATTCGGTGTAAAAACTGAGGCAAAATAATTATTCGGTAGTTGTGCTTTAGTATGGTTGTCATTATATATGTTGTCATTATGTCATAAGGAGGCAACACCAAAGTTGCCCTTCCACTGTCTTTTAATATAGGACCACAGTCACTTGGTTATTACACCATTTTTATCAGTGAGAGATGATATGTATCTGTGATATGCTCTACGGCTTTCTTGCTGGACTGTTTTTTTTTGAAATTTCTATATGTTTGCCATTTAATTGGACAGCTGCATGATTTTGCTAAGTTGTATAGGTGTTGCTTTTTACGTGAAAGATGTGAGAATTAATCCATGGTTTCTTATTTCCAGTGTTAGAAAGCTTTGTAGGTATATATGATAAACATATACAACACAGAGATTTAAATTGTTCCCACAAGGTATTAATTGAGGTAGATGTAGAGTATCTGGTGAAACAATTGGAGCTAAATTGTTCTATAGTGGACCTAATAGATGGCATATCAGCCTTGTGCCAGATGTAGATGGTTCTTGGGCTATGTTGCTGTGGAGCAAAAGAGATTAATGATTGTATGACAACTGCTTCATGGTCACTAATTCCAGGAACAGTGTGACAGGATTTGACTAGAGATGGTCTGTTAGTAAAAAATACATCGAGAATATTGTTTCCTCTGGTAGCAGAGTTGACTGTTTGTGTAACCCATGTTCTTCAACAAAGTCAATAATAGTATCACACAAACTAGAAGGGTACATGAAGCTACTGATATGAATAGTGTCCCAGTTGATGTTTGGTAAATTGAGGTCTCCAGCAATCCAAACAGGTGAAGTAGGGTAGCGATCAACAATACATTTGAAAAAGTGACATAGATTTGTTACGCTGTCTGGCTGTCTATTTGGCGGTCTGTAGAAGGCACATACAATTAGAGTCTGTTGATTAGTAAGGGTGAGTTGACAAGCAATAGCTTCTGTATCAAAATTTATATTCAGATGATGACAATTCAGTGAGTTACGGCAGGCAATCAAAACACCACCATATCCATCTGGCCTATCCCTTCTAAAGATGTTATAGTCTGTTGATAAAAACTCACTTGACAAGACTTCAGGTTTAAGCCAGGTTTCAGATATTGTAATAATTTCGGGATTGTGTTCATGTTGTAAGTTGTCAAAGGAAGCTTTTTTGGCCATTATGTTCTGAATTTTTAAGGACAGTAATTTGAGAGAATTTTGGAATGCATGAACCATCTACAAGTAGTATAACTTTTGCAAATCCAGTCACAATGTAACATGGACATTGGAGGTCTTCCTGATATCTACATGGGGCCCAAGGGCCACAGGCCAGAGAGTAGACATATCAGGTAGACTATATATGAGTGCACATGCATGGCACAATTATTTAAATTTACTTTAAAGCCTTTATAGTTAGTTTTAAAAGCTTTTGATGTGGTCTGGTGTTTGTCCAGAGCCTTGAAATAGCAAAAATGTCATTGCAGTTACTATGTCATATTAGTTTTAATTATATCATAGAATATGGTAGTACTGCAGAGGAGGTTGGAAGTGTGCACGTGAGCCCTATGGATTTGTATTGAAAAGCAGTCTGGACCTTCTTGGGTGCTGAAATACCTCCTAAATGATGAAATATGACAAGTACATGGCATTGGCACAATAAGCCCTGTTATGCCCTGAAAGTAACAGGGCTTAAGCCCCACTGAAATAGTTAAAACTTGGGCTCCATATAAATCATGCTATTTTGTTCCAAGCTATGGATGCAGTAAATGTCTTTGTTGACGAGTAAGAAAGACAGAGAGAGGAGTTCCACTCAAGGGCGCACCAGTCGGGGATCACACAAGACAGAAAGAAAGCCTCTAGATGAACAATAGCAACAATAGAGGATATGCTCATATTATTACTTGAACAAAAATGATCAAAAGATTAGCAGTATACCCAAGAATTTTGACAGTGAACAACTATCGTGAATCCCATGCAAAAGTATGGGTAGCAAATGCAACTTGGACTATAACTCACCACATGAACTACAGATGGGGCTCCTCCTTTCAGTTACTCTGTTATACACGTAAATGGACTATCGCTCTGGAGAAACTCTCATAACTGGTCTACTTTTTGTGATTCACACTTTCTATACATACCTACAATACATTTGTTCACCATCGTGACATAATATTAAGAAAACATCACATTTTTATTCGAATGTTTTCAGTCATAAAGTTGTGCATATCCTCTATTGGTCAAGGTTACAAATGAGTATCATGGCCACCATTAATGTCTTCAATGCTATACCCCACCTTAAAATCTCAAAAGTGCAATTAACAATAATAAATTTGTAGTGCTTATTAAGCTTCCAACCTCACTGGTTAGTAGGGATCGTGGAGATTTGGGTTTTCTTGCTCAAAAATATCACCCAAAAACCAGCCTTGCCTTTCAATCATAACAGCTTGACGGCATTGGTAAGGAATAACCAAGCCCAAAATGCAGAAGCCTGACAATAGCACTAGCCAGGTTTGGGTCTTGTGCATACAACATGTACATATACTAAATCAGCCAAAGTGTAGAAGTATTACCCAAAAGCACAACTGTGACAATCAAGTTTGGCAGCCAGAGGATTCTGAAAAGCTAAATTTTTATGTTGAAACAACTTTAATTCTTGCATGGCCATCATCGTTTAACTATTATTTATTATTATTTTATTTATTATTATTATTATTATTATTAATACTTTACAATACAGTAAATGTATTGAGGGTCAACCAACAACCCGTGTTATTTTTGGCATTGTTTTATATTTGGGTTGTTTTGATATAAATTATATATTATTCATACCCAAATTCAAATGAGGCTTTTCTTCAGATAATTGCAATTCTTCATATTCAAATGTGCTTTCTTGATTGTTAGAAAGTCTGCTAGAAAATATCTTATAAGCTTTTTTAATTCCTTCTGCATAACAATGAAGGTCAACCTTTTCTCTACACGGTTTTTGAAGCAGTTCTTCAACAAACTATAAACCTCCTTGGGACATTCTTTTGGCTTTTCCATTTTCTTTTTACCCAGAACAAACTTTTTACTTCAGCAGCTGTCATCCCTGGGTATGGAGCATCACCATAGGAGAAGAGCTCAGAAAGAAACACAGCAAATGACCACATGTCTGAAAATGTACTAAACTTTCTACCATTCAGAACTTCTGGAGCTTGCCATCTGGTGGCTATTTGAAAACTGTCACAAACTTTGTGTGTCTCATGTTCCTTTTCTCTACACGGTTTTTGAAGCAGTTCTTCATCAAACTATAAACCTCCTTGGGACATTCTTTTGACTTTTCCATTTTCTTTTACCCAGAACAAACTTTTTTACTTCAGCAGCTGTCATCCCTGGGTATGGAGCATCACCATAGGAGAAGAGCTCAGAAAGGAACACAGCAAATGACCACACGTCTGAAAATGTACCAAACTTTCTACCATTCAGAACTTCTGGAGCTTGCCATCTGGTGGCTATTTGAAAACTGTCACAAACTTTGTGTGTCTCATGTTCCTTCAGGTACTGTGCTTTGTTGAAACTAGCTATTTTGCAGACCATGTCACCATCAACCAGAATACTACTATCTTGGAGGTCACAGAGGATGATTCTTCTCAGCCCCAACTCTTATCATACCGCTTCCCACACCAAGTGCCATGCCCAACAGCACTACAACATTTATCCTTGCTCCCTCATTCTGCAAAAATCCTCGCAGATCACCTTTTTCTGCATATTCAAAAAACAGTGAATATGTGTTCTCTGAATAATTCAAATCTGCAGAAATAAGTTTTATGATATTGGGGTGTTGACAGTGCTCTAGTATGTCAATCTCTTTGCCCAGCATCTCTTTAGAGATTACATCAGCTGGCTTTTTTGATCTGTCAATTCTATTGATCGCCAGCCAAAATTCACCAGTCTGACCATAAGCCAGCACTTTCACCTCCATGTAGTCAGTTTGAAATTACAAAGGTATTACATTATAATATTACAGAACACTTTGCAATTATCAATAACAAGTTGATGCTACACTACACTAAACCAATAACCATCAGACTTCCTGAAGCACTATACAGTGCCCATCAAAACCAACATGCTACTGTACATCAAGCCAGTAGTAGTTGAAATGTTTAAAAAGCCATACAAATTATTACCTATGGGCTAAAGAAATCTACAAGCATGTTGTCAGAATGCACAGTAGTGGATATCCCTACTGTGCATTTCAATTACAGAAACTCCACAGCACAGTATGGATGGATATTCACTTCTTTTTGCATTCAAGCTTGTTTCTGTACTTTTCATTGGTTCACTATATTCTGATTGACCCAGGTGCATGCCTGGTTTACTGAAATTGTTTTCAGAAAAGTGTGTGTGTGTGTGTGTGTGTGTGTGTGTGTGTGTGTGTGTGTGTGTGTGTGTGTGTGTGTGTGTGTGTGTGTGTGTGTGTGTGTGTGTGTGTGTGTGTGTGTGTGTGTGCGTGTGTACCTACCTACCTATCTACCTATGTTTGTCCATATACACCCACGTGAGCAAAATCATTAAATGGTAAAAGCAGCTGCAGCTTGCACGTAAAAAGTAAAAGCGAAATGAAGTCTGCATTAAACTTCCGCACAGGTAAACTTTGTGATTTCTTCTCGGCAGTCTGAAAAACAGGTATGGCAACTCTTCACATACTTCATAAACAGTCTTCCCTTTCAGTTTTGTAGACGTTCAACACCTTTAAAACAACGTTGAAGGCCTCTTAGGCTACCAGAGATAGCGTATCCTTCGAGTTGAAAGGAGGGCATTACCCGTACTTATTCGAATGAAAATGAGGGCAGCCTCGAGGCTTTGTCTAAACAATTCGCATGAAAAAACACAATAGACACACTATAAAACAGTTGAGAAGATATTTCTGTGCATAATTTGTGGTTTAAAGTGGTTTGTTATAGTTGCGCTTCCTTAGCAGTGCATAGCAACATAATTACCGAATTACAAAATAATTCATGAATTATGAAATACACTAAATTACAGTGTTTACAAATCTAATTGTCTAGCTGAATTAATAATAACAATAGCATGAAATTATATACATGGTTGATTAATTGCCTATTTGGTTAGAATGGGATAGTATTAACTTCATGGGTGCCGGTTTATAGAAGTAGCATTACATCAACTTGTTTCTTATACTTGTGCATATAGTAATACATGTAAAGTACCTTGCTGAAGGTTTGGATTGGTGGAGAATTTTCATACTGGGATTCTGATCACTTCTTTTCTAAATAATGATACCCTTATAGATAGATAGTCCATGACACCAAACAATATGTTCACAATGACAGCATTTCCAAATATATCTAGCCATGCTGGTGGTAAAATTTAATATGGATATCAATGGTAGAACTGCATGTGTAATTAACCAGTTTTATTGTCCAGTAAGCATATACTTTATAGTCCCGACATGTGTTAAGTGTTGTAATAAAGCAATCAGTTGCTTTCTATACTTTAATGCTTTTCTGTTTAGTAAGCTGCCACAACCAAAAATATCATGGAGTTAACTCATAACTAATCTATTCTGGGAGTTAACACAAGGTCAAAGTATCAAACTACTTTTCATGGGTGTAACTCAAGATGGGACCACTTTGCCTTTTCAATGATATCATTAACAACTGTGCTAAACTCACAGTTAACAATCTTTTAAAGTTACAAATGAAAGTGTGCATTTCATGTTACCATAGTAAACTAATAAACTTAAATGTATCACACAAATTAATGAAATGTGTAGTATAAATAATAGTGATATATCGCTATAAATGAATACTCATTTATTTATCTATTTACATTGTAATCGCAGAGCAATTACAGTAAAACTGCACTGATCTTAAGTTATTCCTACAAATATATACCACAGATGGGGATGCTATACTGTGTGGATAGTTTAACTTACTCTATGTCTGTTTATTGATATATAATCATGTGGGTGGTGGTTGAACAGGTTGATGGTCTCCTTCATTTTGTGAACACTAATAGAACAGATATTATCAACACTTATTGTTGTAACAGTACAAAATGTACCTCCAAACTTGCGGATGTTATTTCAACATAAGGATTCATCTTTGGGGCATAATGACTTGACACTTTTTTCTTGGTACTGGTACTGTAATTCACTGTATGTGGATCTGAGCTCATAGTAGATGGCTGTAATTATAGATATTGAAATCACATTGGTACTAGTAATAGCATGGGTAGCAGTGAAATTTGGGATAAATACCATGAGTGTTGTATTGGAAATGGGGATAAATTTCACAAGGCGAATACCCATGCTATTCCCAGTTAATACCATACTCACTGCATATACGCATGCTGTACATTAGCGTTGCTATGTACGCAAATTGTCACTATGTACTAAACACGCATCAACACTAATTGGTGCTACACTGTTAACATAAATTCTAGCCAATGAAATTACAATTACAACTTTTTCACTGCTGTCAGTGAAATACAGGATAAATTTCACTGCTACTATTGAGACTTTTGTATGGGCAGTGAAACAGGTATGGTATTATACATAGTATAGGACAAACTACAATGTTATGCTATATGGTCTACACACAATAACTATATGTGACCGGATTTGCGAAAAGGTACCTTTTACACACATTTTACATACCAGCAAACAAAATGTCATAGCTGTTGACTTCTTATTCTGATTAAGTTGCTCTTTTCATCTAAATGTAGCCAGATACTGTAGCTACACTCATGGAAATTTCAGGCAATGGTATGCTATGATTAAAAAGTTATGAAGTTATAAAGTTAAAGAAAATGGGTCAAATTTTGTGTGTGAAAAAGGTACCTTTTCGCAAATCCGGTCACATATGTAATTATTAGTCTCCTGGAACTATATACATATTATGTGATCATTGATTGTTAGTGTACATCACATGATGCTGTGTAGAGTACACTGTAAACAGTACTTTAGGTTATAGTAGTATAGTCATGGGTAATCATTCAAAATTTTGATGCTTTTGAAAAGCCATTTGAGGCAGGTGAAGTACTACAAGTTGTTGTAAACACTGGTAATCCCAGCCTGTACATCACACTCATGCTCCAGCTGTCGCTACCGTGATTCTTCAACTGCACTATACAACAAAACATGTAGGCTCTATGGGAATTTCTGGGGTATAGCAATACTATAATATTAAAATCCCTTTCACATGCCCTAGATACTGTAACTTTAGTTAGTGTCAAATTCTAAAGATTCAGTAATTTATTTGTCTGGATTTTGGTGGTAGTTTTTTTTTTGTAAAATATCACACTATAATTGTGCAAACACCCATAAGTATAAGTGTCATACTATACAAGACAGGTTTTGAGTGAAGGCTGGTTTTTGTAATGGCTATGTCACACCTACCCATTACAAAAAATGCTTCACAGCAAAAATCACCATTTTCAGTTGAAAGATGTTATTTAATACCTACATCCATAATGCATGCAATTCATAGGAATCAAAAAGCTTAAAATTTCTTGGCGTAGTGCCTTTGATCCCTGCTACCACTTAAATATTTCTATTTTTTAGTTTGTTAACTTCGTGTCACTAAATTAGATTATGATAGATGGGGCATAAAAATTACAGACAATTCTGGCTCATAAGAAAAATTAAGACACAGGCAGTTTTAGGCAATATCCACTATGGTATATAATCATTACAAAATATACTTTGAAGTTTGCAATATTTTCTGCTTCAGGAGTATAAAAGTATAAAGCTTATATAAAACCCCAGCTACTTTATAGAGGCTTTTTACACACATGTTTATAAAAATAAGAATTCTGACAACAGCTTTAACTACCTGATAGTACTCCAATGATGCAGACAATGAATACTGCAGAGTTTCCAACTTCTCGTTGATTGTCACAATATTTTGGGATAAATATTGCACTGCAGATTGCATCACTTCCATATTAGCACTCAGTTCCTCAAACTTTTTAGTGAATGTGCTCTTTATGTGTTTCAGTTGATTGAGTACGACAACATTGTCTGACATAGAGCTAATTTCTTTTGCATCAGTAAAATCCAAAATAAATTGTGGGGGAAAATCTTCTTCCTGTATTATTGAAATAATTTAATATTCATACAGTGTGACAATTAATGTAGCTAAGTACAAAGAACTTATTAATTATACAGTACATAGTATACAATACTATTAATTATATTACAGAGTGGAAGTGACCATTCTATCAGCTAGGTTCTGCCCACTATACAAGTGAAGAACAGTTTAAGAAGCGCCTCTACAATCAGTCTAGTCCCCATTGCTTTACAGATGCACATGCAGAATTACAAAAAAGGGGAACAAACAATAAGACAGTTTTTATGAAATAAAGACATGTCTAATTACCCTGCTCTATACTTAGCAATGTGTTATATACTATCCTAAATGTATATGCCATAACTCAACATGCATACCAGGATCATAAACTATGAGCAAAGAGTAAGTATACGCAAAAGATATAGTATGCCATTGCAACTATTGCATGTAAATCACATGCTCACACACCCTAGCAGTTGGACAGTTTACCCCATGGTTTGATTTGAAATGCAACTCAGTTTTCTATATATACCATGCCTTTCAATGTGCTGAAGTAGATGAATGAGAGCACATGCATAGAAGCTTACAATAAGAATATTAAGGTACATTCAACTGTAATAGTATTACAATTAGTTACTTATAATTACTACAGGGTTGGATTCCCACTGGTGAAAACTTTCATTCCATATAATTATACTGGCACATACATTTTGTGACACATTTTTTCACAGCTTTAGTATTCATAGTGCTTGCTCACCAGTCTCTGCATGCATCTAAATGCAAGCCTTTACTATATGTCATACAGTACTGTATAGTAGGGACCACAAAGGAGTAGGCATGGCCCACAAAATAATATCACCCACAAACCAGCCTCAATTTTCCCAGACGACAATGAGACAGTATTGGTTATGTAAAACTAAGCCCAAACAAGCTTTCAGATCAACCCGAAACACTTTCAACAAGTTACTACAAATTTTTTTTTAAATGGAATATTCTACTGACTGACTGACTGATGCCTTCAGACAAGCGTAACTCAATAATGGCTAAAGGCTACGGGCTTGATTTTATCACTGTTTTACATTGCTTTGGCTCGAGAGGTGCCTTTTGGCATACTGCAGTACGTACAATGCATTCTTCATGGACTTACCAATGTCCTCCTTTGTGTCCCATTCATCTTTGTTGACAGTGAAGTATTGATTTGGCGGTAGCACGTGATGGCTTCCCTTCAAAATGGAAATCGTCCATATTTTTCATAGTGGCTATTTTGATTGCAGAGGTGTTTTTGAACAGTTCTTGAATCGTACTGCTGTGTAATGGATTGAACATAACCGACAACGAAACATAATGGATACTTCACTTTTCAGATGATAATTGATATAACTGGGGAACACGGTGCCATTTCAGATGCGGTATGCATGGTCATTATAATTACTTACAAAAAAAAGTTAACAAACAAGTACACAAAAAATTTGGAATTTTCAACTAGAGTAGGCACATCGATAAAAAGTACTGAAACAAGCTGGAATAGTGCATGATATTAAATCACAGTAAAACAATAAGAAGTGTTATATCTCTACTGTGCTAAAGATACCATAATGGAAATGCACAGTAGGGATATAACACTTAAGCTTCTTACTGTTTTACTGTGACTTAATATCGTGCAGCTTATTTCAGTACTTTTTATCAATGTGCTATGGTCCTACTCTAGTTGAAAATTCCAATTTTTTTGTGTGGCTAGAATAATTCGTGCATACATCTTTTCTGGCTGTATAGGTACAAATACATGCATGTTTCCCACAGACCACTTTGCTTGCATGCATTGAAAAGACACATGACCGTAAGGTCAATATGTCTAATATATTAATGCAAGAGCTGCTTGTCGACAGAAAAATACTTCAACTTTTCAACTAGGTTTCAGTCCTTCAATGGGCTGTAGAGAGCAAACAAAAGTACAAAGCTTTGGAGTCAGGAGTGGAGCCAGCTTCCACAGGAATACTGCTTCTACAAGGCCTATCTGTCCCTGTGAAAGCCATACATTTAGTACAAAATGCAAGCCCATCTCTGTAGACTCTTTAATACACATTTGCTTTTGAAAAACTGTTTGAAAGTGCATATACATACCTAGCTAGCTAATGATATATTACTAGCTACATTGCCGTTCTTGTAGCTTATTTCACTAGGCTATTAAAATTACTGCATGAATAAGAAAGAAGCTAAAATTAAGCAATGGTGGACTGACTTCTCTTTACACTCTTCTGTACTTGCATACAGCTCTTTAGTGTCCTTCATATCCAACATTGAGAGAGCTTGAATGACACATCGATCCATACAGTAACTATCTGTTCAACATGCCTGGCCTGACCTGTGATGGTAAGAATTGGCTTTTCCCATTTTTCATAAGTCTATATACTAGTAATAAAGTTGTTGTCTAGTCAGCAGTTTCCTCAAATTGCAGTACGCGCTTTAGCATATAAATAGTACTGTTCAATTTCAAAATATTATCACGTAACTCTGGATATTATTATATAAAATTTATTTTGATGAAAAATTCAAACTTGAGTAGGTGATCTTCATTTGATCCAGCCAAAGTATCACAAGATGCTCAAAGAGAACGTATGTATCAAGACTCGTGGCAGTAAGTCATGCAACCAAGAAAGTAAAAAGTGCACATCTCAAATAACAATACTGTGAGTTATTTAGCCACAAAAGTCTTAGTTCTCTAACTATTTAACTATATACCATGGTATAAGCATACCAACCACAGTAACCTAGCTAGCTCCACACATGTATATAGCTTTACCTTCCAATTGGTATATACACCATTTAATTGATATGATACTGCACTGTGATATATACAATCAGGAGTGGTTTTAGGGGGGGTTTCTACCTTTGGGGCTGGGCTTACTTCAGAACGGCGGTCCAGCCTTTAAGCAGCTAGCATTATACTGATTCCTCTTTAACTACAACTATAAACCCATAGAACATAAGACACAAATCATACTCACCAATGCTCATCTGCTAAATGATACTTTCACTATTTTTGTAGTAAAACTCAAGGATCACAAGTTATTATTGGTGAGTACAAGATTGAGATACTCTAATAGAACAGTCATCTACTCTAATAGAACATTCAGTTGATGCAATTTATCCAAACCTGTCTGCAATTAGATATGTATCTTTACAAATTTATGTGTACATTTTTATTGATGTTTACTTGTACAGTATACGTATTATTTTAATGACAGTCATTGAGAAATACTGTATTTGTGTATGCATGCACTACTGAAATTGTTCTCATATTCAACATTCAAAATTTTACTATGGGGTTATGCATATATCCCCTAATATTGTGAGAAGTCAATGTTTAAGTAGTGGTTGAATGCAGAAAAGATCTCAGATCTCAGCTGCTGTAACTCCCTTGGTACATGCCTGGATTGCATGTTGTGGGGAATCAAGTCACCACTGGGTCTGGGGTTTTTTCTGCTTTCTTCACAGTTTCAGTTACATGTTTCTGACCCCCTGTATTCACAGGCTTTAGCCTTCTCACAGGTCCCTAGTGGGATAGTACTTAATATTGTGATTTGCACACTAGGGTACTATTAATGATTCTTAGATACTTCCTGAATGTTAACCACCTCATATGATTTACCCCCCCCCCCCCCCCCAACACCCCCCAACACCCCCCAACTTAGAGTAAGGGTACTGTTCTCCACCCCTGTTAATTCTTTTTAATTGACATAGCAGTAAACCTTCTGAGGCTACAGAGCAAACAGAAAAGGATATAGAAGGTTATGGTAACAGTGATAATGAGGGAGAAATGCTAAGTAGCAATGAAGATTGACAAGCAGAATCATGACTAGCTATAAAGCTATATAGCTAAATACTTGAATCTAATCATAAAGACTCAATAGAACAATTTATCATAGCTAACTACATAACTATTGGTGAAAACACGACATATTAAATGCTAGTGAGCATCAGTAGATCAGAAACTCTGTAATAGTAGACTTAAAGCAGAAAGTTTTCAAGCATTGTAAAAGTAAAACCTTGTCAGCATCTGGGGGCTACACCCAGACCCCTGCATCTGAGTCCTACTAGCTACCACTGGAAACCCCCTTCTAAAAATCCTAGATCGGCCCCTGACAATAAACATATAGCTGTCTAAAATGGTATGCATATAAGTAACTGACTGACTGAATCCACCCACTGTAAATTAATGGTACATGCTCCCTGCGGTCACTTACTTATACTTCACAGTATGATGGCATACATAGCTACTTCATTAACGTCAGAAGTATAGCTATATGTACATCAAGTGATTCAAGTCATGGTGAAGTAGCTATGTACGTACATCGTACTAGCTAAGTGACCATAGGGAGCACTAATCTACAGTACTCACTTTGGAAATTACGAATGGTTCTTGTGATTAGCTACAACACAAGCTGTGCATATAATTAAATTGTAATGCATCATATACCCGCCTACACAGTAGTGTGGGAGAAATCAACAGGACACAAAGGTAAGTTCATGCATGGGATATCAATGCATGCATTGTAGGGTTGGCAAAGGCATGGTTTGGTCTTATAAGTGACATTCAGAAACAGTGAAAAACTCAAGAAGTAGTTATAGGACCATTCCAAGTAGCATTCCTGTTTTTGGTACTTGTTAAATCGGACAAGGGCGGGAGCGTTTGGCCATTAATTATGCCATTATTTCAATACAGATTAATGTGGTCAAACTTTACTTTTAGCTACAGTAATAGAAAATTTTGCATCAATAAAATACTGAGCAGGTAATACAAGCTGCAAGTAATTAAAATAGTCATAGCTACAAAACAGCAAAAAATATAATGCATTGTAGATAGCTGGCAATCTAAAGTATGGGACAAATCACACTGTAAATTGTACTGCAAGCTTTCCTGTGCATATAACAATAACTCAACAAATACTATGTTCGTCATTGCAACATCATGTACAAACTTGAGGACCAAAATTTGTATCACATACATACATGCACAAATTTTCATGTGACAATCAAAGTTCCATATATCAGTTCAAGTATATATGTTACAAATAATTCCATGTAAGGAATTTGATTCAATGATTCTGATATATAAGAGATTGTTGCAATCATGGATTGAACAAGGAAAATAACTGAATTTAAGCAAATTTGTGAATGATTTTTGACACTGGCATTGTAGTGTAGAATAATAATCAAGAGCAAACCTTTTTGGAGCAATGGTATAATTGATTTTCATTGGTATACTTAATCAAATACTTCATCATATTCCTTAGTGACAGTATTCTCCAGGAACATCAGATAAATTACTTATAAGGTGCCCTTTCTGGTTGAGGCTTGCACATGTAGGTTACAACAATTTTAGCTAAATAACAGTCTTTAGCTTAACAGATGCAACAGTACTTCAAATCAATTAAATATTAAATATGCAGCTGCATGTGTATAGGTGCATGTGCACTGCAGCCCTAAGGTATTATTAATGTTGACTTTACCTATTGATTGTGGCATATTGGCTGCAGTGGAACCTCTTTTATCTAGCAGTCTGGTACATACTACTGTCCATATCACAGAAATGTCCATAGCTATAAGAAATGCATGTTAACATGCTGAAGTAACTGTTTTAAATGCTATTATTGGCATCAGTTTGTACTATACAGTTAAGTGGGTAGAGGGGGTTTCATGGTCACTCCCCTGGGCTGTAAACATGTTTTATTACCTAGCAACCAAGTGGTAGTTATTATCTGTAGAATAAACAAGCCAACAAACAGCAGTGGCGTAGCCAGACTTTTTGCCATGCCAGGGCACTGAGCGGGCAAGCCATTCAACCATGCAACACACATACACATGCCCATCTTCACATGGACATTAATACAGCACTTTAAAAACGTGTACGTATACTTTACCTACTCTTCTGTATGCATGACTAATGGACTTTAACCTTACTCTAGGTGAACGCTAGCTATTGGCCTTCTTATTCTACACTAGTACATACCTCCGTGTTAATACCAGACTTGGAAGAAACCTTAATTAAAGCATGAGACGCTTATGGTGTTGTATCACGTGATGACTGTGCTCTGCCAGTGCCACAGCCTAGAAATAAAAAAAGAAAATAATTGCTGACTGAATAAGCATTCCATACCATTTGAACTATCACTTAGTAGTATCTACATGGCTAGGTGGGTACCAATGCCTCAAATATCTCGCCTCTATTCTCTGATTCAAATTTTGACTGTACCAATAGTTACACAAGTTAATCCAATTGTTAACTGTCCATCCCACTATACTGGAAGAGTTTATAATCCTTGTCCTTCACTCCTTGTCACAATGCTGCACGTTTTTTTGTAATCACATGATCTCGCTTCTATTTATTGCCTCCTATTATTTGTACACAATTGAGTTACACAAAGAGAAAATCCCTTGGATAATCCCATCTCTGTCCCTCGACTAGTCGGAAAGAAAGACATTGACAGGTTAGTAAGTTATGCTATCTACCGTTCTTGTACAATAATGGAGTAGCTAACTTTAATCCAGCCCACGTCTTTAAATATTGCTCGGGGCTCTGGGTGGCTGATGGTGGGACAAAATGGTCTGATGCCAGGGCAATGGTCTGATGCCAGGGCAATGCCCTGGCTTTCCCGGGTTTGGCTATGCCACTGACAAACAGGTGAGCAACAACCTTTAGGCTCCCTCCCTGTGCTTTCAGCTAACCCAAATTTCATTATGGTCAATAGCCTAAGGCATGTGACATGACTAATTTTGGTTGTCTGGACAACAGAGGTGCTGGATAATAATTATAGAGGTCTGGATAAGGAAGGTTCCACTGTACAAACAAATTATGCATAGCTACATACTAGCCATCTAAAAATATCAGTATCTATAGCTAGCTACATACTGTATATTGCATGTTATTTCAATATTTCACCACATCATTCACATGCATGAAATTCACTTGTAATTCTTTGAAATGTAATAGGCACTTAACACTCACCAGATCACCTACTTCCACCCCTACAGTCTACTAAACATCCATTAGATATCACTAATCAACATGACTACCTATAGGTGTCAGGTTCCACAGTTCGATGAAATGTCCTATCATATCCAACTCAAAGTGAATGAAACAACCAAAGTCCTACACGTTATTAAAATAATGTACCTTACATAAATGCACCAAGAAACTGCCTTGTATGACCAGATTCGTTGACATGCCACAACATGATTACGGACATTTTGGGACCCACCACTTTTTGCTCTGTTATAGAAGTTTTCCTCTGTCAAAGGTAAAAAAATGTAGCCGTATTAACCTGACCTGTTGGGTTTATAACACCCACTATTACCACCCACTCCACTGTATGGCGCTATATGGTCATCAACAACCTATACAAACAGATGAACGCCATAACTGCATTTTCTTTCTACTATCATACTATCAGAAGAGTTCCCCCCCAAGGCCAGGCCATCATTGAACTATGTATGTAGCTATATAATTTCAGGAGCTGTGTTGCTTCAATTCCCTGGGATAACATTATGCATATCAAGCTGCCTATTCCAGTACACAATCAATCAATCACTTCAGTTCAATTCACTAACCGACCGCACTGGCTGTCAAGTTCCTCCGAGAGTTCCTCTTCATTTAGATGCTGTAGACTCTTTGACCTTCTCACATTTAGCACTGTTGTTGCTTTTCTCAGTGGTAGCAGGTGGAGTTGAAGAGCCGTAGTCCTTGGAATGTTTTCCTTCGCGGCCGAGCCAGAGCGAATGGTTGCGGGATTCGAGGTCCTTTTGCAATTGTCTCCTTTAAAAATTGTCCCAAACTTTTATGCTTTAAGTGTTCTTCTTGCTGCAAAGCTCTAGTAGATAATTAGTAATTTCACCTTCTTGTACTGCGTGACTTCTTCGATCCCCAAACGCAAATTTTCGCCGCCCAGTGCCGGTACATCGGTGCAAGTGCGGATCCAGGGGGCCTCTATTACTCGAAATACTCTAATAGAGCAGTCAAGATCGAGATACTCTAATAGAGCAGTCACAATATTCTTAAGAGGAGCAGCGTAGCAGGCTATACATGTGAAGTTGAAATAAGGATATATAGTTGGTGAGGGTATCTATGGTGAGAGGCAGTTATTGTCAGCAGGCGATGACCTTTTTTCTTTGTTTTGGTCTTCGACTTACAGTAGGCATTCCAGTATCCGAGATTTTTTAATTAAGAAATTCTCCGTATATTCTCCAATAGAACCCTGGCACAAAATGACAACTCGTGTTTAACTTGGGATTGCTCCGTCGTCTGAGCTCCAATGAGGATTAAAATCGCTGTGGGGTTTGTCCACACGTTGATCATCGTGAAAATCTTAGTTTTATCGTGCGCGTTACATATAAGTACGTTTTGTGTTGTTTTGTAACCTTTTCAAGCCTTGTAATATATGTAGAATACTTTTGAACTTTAAAAAACGTACTGTCGGGTGGAAGGTAGTCACTGGTGCTTACTTTAAAGTGCGTAGTTACTTCACTCGGGTTAGCGATTTTCAGCTCCAGAGTAATTTTCTGATGGCTGAGTCATCAGCTCAAAAGTATGAACCACTTCAAAGTCGGCATAACAATGCCATAATTGAACCACAACTCCACCTTAGGTATTGTTGCATCATTGTGGCACCTCCATTTTAGTTGTTTACTTTTATAAGTTGTTAACTTGGATGTTTTTACCAACTTGAGATAGCCACTTGCCTATATGGGTATACACCATTGTATTGAGAAGCTGAAGCATATTTGCTCACCACAAAGTATACAAAGATTGCTGAGATCCAATAAGACCTGAAGTTACTCTCATTACATGTACAAACTTGCAGCTAGAAGCAACTGCAGTTTCAAGATAGTCCAGGTTACTAGATGCATATGGCTTCCTAATTCAGTGGCAGATCTAGGATTTTTAAAAGGGGGATTCTGAAAGTTGGCATAGCTGAATAAGGCATCTGATGTCATTTCTCCAGAAATTTTTGAGATTTAGAAACTCTGAGATTGGATTTTAGGCTACTTTTAGTTAGCAATTACAATAAATCCAATGCTTTAAGCTGTAAATACTATAGCTAACTATAGGGCAAAGATGGTGACTCTAAGCTATAGCTTTGATTGCTCTATTAGAGTAGTTACTTGACTGCTCTATTAGAGTAATTACTTGACTGCTCTATTAGAGTATCTCGATCATTTTTAATGTAGTGGGAGATGAAAAGTGAAGTGCTGCTGAGGGTTTAATAGCTATAAATGGTGTCAGTTAAGTGCAGCTGCATGCATGCTACTGAAATACAGTGGTATATAGCTGTTTGATATGACAAATTGTCAGTACAACAATGTTTATGTATTTAGACTTCCACTGAGCTAAATTTAAGAAACCCATCTAGATCCGCCACTGTAATTCAATTGTGCCATTTTCCCCTTTAAAATGTATGGGGAGCCCTGCATGGAGAAAAAATGTACCTTTTTTCAGTTTTTAAGCACTGTGCAACCCAACAAACTATATATTTCTGAGATCGGCAATCAATACTCTATCTATTGAGCATATAAAAAGCCCGTTTTTCCTAAATTTAAAAATCAGGCTGGAATGCCTACTTACAGCTAGGCTGAAGTTGCAGTTGCAATTCCAGAGTGGTGGAACCCCCCTTTTAAAAAAGTCTAGGTCCACCTCTGCGTTGGGAGTCAGGTATAATCTCAAAGCTCATGTTACATGCATGAGAAACACCGTATAAACGGTATAGCTAACTATACAACATTACAAGCTAGTGAACTTGCTAATTAACCCTACAAACAGCTGGTTGATTCAGATTAAGCTAACTGCAGTTCTTGCACGCTTGCGTACTTTTTGGTAGCTTTTTTGTGCAGTATGTGAGGGGAATTTGAGCCGAGGGATCCTCTCGAATCTCGTACATCCCTCTTTGAAAACTTGTTGAAATCTCTAGATTTGAAATCTGAAATCTCTGAAAATTGTTGTAAAGTTCCTGTATACTTCCGTATTTGAAGCGTCACGTACGCTACGTCCAGCAACCCCACAAGTTTGCAGAGAACTCGCAAAAGGATTCCGCATATTACGTATCACGTGATGCTACTATTCAAGATATCCAAGATTTTAAATGCTCTGAAATCTTGCCGTAAATTGCTTGAAATCTTTTCAAATCGCAGATTTGAAATCTCATACAGGATTTTGCGGAGTTGCGGACCCCGATTTGGCTATCGGATTTTAGAAGCGCTATATGAGTCACATATAGTGTAGTATACTGTGTGTTGTGTGTAGTCACGTGATTGTTGTAGTGTGCTTTAATAAGAACTGTAAATGACCGCGTGTTTCTCTCCGACCAGCAATACTACAGTGGCGACGAGGATAAAACTCTCAGTAAGACTGTAGCATATATGGCCTCGAATATGGCATCATCAACAACGCTGGAGATTTTCAATCCTGACGTAGAGAGCATTGACGATTAGGCCACTCCAAATAAATTCTCTGTTTCCCGTCCTGAACTAGGGTATATTTACATGCGGGCGGGCGGTCCATTATAAGATTGGCTAGCTTTTCAAGCCATTATTTGCCTGGCACGGCCAAAAAGGCTGCATAAAAGCATGCTTAAGCTTGTTCCTTCCTTTGTAAGTTGCAAAAACAACACAAACGTGAAGTTTGTGCTGACTTGACAGCACTGTTGACACGTGAGCTGACACTGTTTCAAGATGGCTTTTACTGAGCCTATTAGTATGCAAGAATAACCGGAAAATAATGGAAGAATACGGAATAACGGAATAGTTAGAGCTGACAGTAACTAGATCAGTAACTTGAGCTGGCAGTAACTTGCCGTGGACTAAGAAAGTCCCGGTTTGTCCAGCACAGGCCATTTTTGTGCTGGGGGTGGTAGGCAAGGGCAGTCCATCAAGCCCGGGTTAAAAAAAAAAAAAAGGCAGTAACTAGATGCGGGCGGTGGACGGGAAACAGAGTATTTATTTGGAGTGGCCTTATAAAGAACGTTTTGACTTCCATTGTACAGCTCATGATATTCCGCAACGACGCAGGAAAGCATTATTTCTGACAAGAATTGGGCGTGAGGCATTTGTAAAGTTGAAGACGCTAGTAAGTCCGACCTTAGTCTCGCGTGGCCAGACCGCTTTCTCGAAAAAGCCTTTTTCGAGCATGCGCTTATAATTTTAATCGATAAGCGCCGTGCTGAGCCTTTTTCGAGCAGGCACTTATAATTTTAATCGATAAGCGCCGTGCTGAGAAAAAGCGGTCTGGCCACGCGAGACTAAGTCCGACCTCGCTTGATGACCTGTCGCTGACAGACATTATCACGTCTATGAAGCAACATTACAAGAAAGAGACAGTAGAGATAGCCGAACGTTTTAAGTTTTTTAAGCGTGTTCAACATGACGATGAGGAAGTTTTATTTATTCCGGCCCTAATGGCACTCCCATCCTCCCCGATCTCTAGCTAGAAGTTTTAATTTATAAATGACAAAAAGCAGAAAAAAGAAAAAGCAGCTAAACCTACAGAGCCTACACAGACCTACAAAAACACCGCATGGACCGCCAGCATACACACAGCAAAACCCCCGGACAGGGGCCTTAAGAAGATGAGGAAGTGGCTGATTACGTGGCGGAGCTACGCAGATTAGGGAAGACTTGCAACTTCGGAGACTACCTCGATACAGCACTTCGAGATCAATTAGTTTGTGGTCTAAAGGATCAGAAGACCCAGAAGGAACTTCTATGCGTGCAAGGTCTAACACTTGCAGTGGCAATTGAACGTTCGCGAGCTGCAGAAGCTGTCAACCGAGAAGTGCAGCAGAATTCTCCGGTAGACACAGACACGCACAAGCTATATAGTAGACAAAAAGCATGTCATCGTTGTGGCAAGACTGGTCATTCTGGATCTACTTGTCTGCACAAACACAAGCGTTGCCACATATGTAACAAGATAGGACACCTTAGCTCCATGTGTAAGTCCAAGGGATCAGTTAAAAAGAAACCTATGAAGTCTAAAGATACCTCTAAATAGAGATTTCCAACTAAACTAAATAATTAACATTCCATACATTCATTGGTATGAACAATATTGTGCATTTTGTCAGGGTCATTTTAGTGTAAACCCCACCTCAATCAGTGTTTCCTATCAAAAGATATAAGGAAAAGAAGTTTACAGTGTGATGATTTTTGTGTACAGCATTTCAATGCTTTTTATGTATATTGCATGGCACCAAACACAATATACAAAGTGTCATAAATCTAGATAGGAAACTAATAACGACATGAAATTTTCACCACATATCTATTTTATGAAGAACAGCATATGAAGTAAGTAAAACCTCTCAAAAGTGACCACTTCTTTGTAGACTGACCACTCAGAATATTACATGAATAAAGCAAGTGATGCATAAATAAAACTGTGTATTATGTAATACTAAATATATATACACAGGTACGTAATGCATTTTCAAGGATAACTAACTAGAAAAATCGGTAATATTTTATAAATGGCAAGTACTGGCATCACAAGTCACAATTAACACGTACTTCGGAAACATAACAATCAGATAACACAATGTAAGAGCAACATTATTTTTAAAATAGATTTGTTTGGACACTGCTCAGCTTTATTTGTCACATTGTAAGCACTAAGGATGATAATTATTATATAACACAATGACATCACTATACTACAAAGAGAAATTATAAATAGTTTCTGATCAAAATTACAATCACTGAAGCTGCTATAAAATGGATCAAAACAGCAGTAAACACACAAGAATATAACAACAGGTAAGTGTGAAGCCATGTAAGGTTGGTATCACATGCCAGTCTCCACTTTTGAAAAGATTATGCTCAACCTTGAACCTTATTTTGCAATTCCGCGCAAGACAACAAACTGCTCACCTTCAAACTATACTTGCATCGATGCAGGGGGATGCCTTGAAGCCCAGGGTGATTGTAATGCTGAATTCTGAGCAGTGTTAGATGGCGATTTACCTTTAAAAGGGCCATATTTCCATCGTAATCCAACATCAATCGTCCTCCAATCAAAAAACACATGGAAAAATCGAAATCAGCATATACGGTTTGCCCAGAACCACTTTCTTCGTCCTCATCAGCAGCAGATTCACGCGGAAACACTCGGAAACTTCGACCATCACAGGTGCCACATTCTTCCAATTAGAATTACGTACGCAATTATTTGTATGGGCTTCCTATGGGGATTTTTATTTCTCAAACTTTGATTTGCTGTATTTCAATAAATACCGCATGGATTTTAATCCAGTAAAGTGCAATACAAAGTACGAAGCATTGGCTACCATTTACTGGAACGGCAGCTTTTGAAACGTTTATTGAAAGTGTATAATTTAAGTAGCAAAAATATGTGTGAAAAATTGGTAGGTTGGAAATCGCTACTCTAAAGCAGCCCACACTATTGTTGCTTCTACTACAACCAGTTCCAGTGATGAAGATTTCGACAGCAATCATGTACATGTCCACAAGACAAGTAGGCGTCACTCAGATAAGCTCACTACTATGTTGTCATACAAGGTGTGAATATTACAATGGAAGTTGATACAGGGGCGGAATTGTCAACTATTCCAGTTGGCCTGTACACAGAGATACTCAGTCAGTTTCCACTACAACCATCGACTGTTAGTTTACATCAGTATGATGGTACTGCATTGCCGACAAAAGGTAAAATTGAAGTAACTGTATCACATAATGGTCAAGAATTCCAGGGGAGATTTGTCATTGACGGCAATGCTGATGCACAACTGCCATTGCTAGGCAGAGATTGGCTGTACAAATTGAGGTTAGACTGGCCCAAGTTGTTTAAGTATCAGAGTGTACACAGTGTGGAGGCTACTACATTAAGAGATGAGCACTCGGAAGTGTTCAAAGAAGAATTCGGTTTGCTGCAGGACATTGAAGCAGATATTGAGTTAACTACAGATGCACGGCCCAGGTTTTGCAAGAGCCGCAGTGTTCCTTTTGCCCTCCGTGACCAAGTTGAGACAACTCTTCGTAAACAAGTAGATGAAGGTGAACTAGAACCAGTTGAACACAGTGACTGGGCAGCACCGATTGTTGTGGTTGCCAAGAAAGATGGTGACATTCGGATATGTGCCGATTTTAAGATGACGAGTAACCCTTATCTCCACATGAAGACCTTCCCACTGCCAACCCCAGATGAGGTATTCGCCACATTAAGCAATGGTGAGTCATTTACTAAACTAGACTTAGCTCGGGCATATAAACAGATGAGGGTTGCCAAAGAAAGCCAAGGGTACCTCACCATTAATGTACCTCTAGGGCTGTTCAAATACCTCAGACTACCCTTTGGCATTGCCTCAGCTCCTGCAATTTGGCAGAAAGCAATGACAACTGTGTTGCAAGGGTGCCCTGTGGTTGTTTATTATTTAGACGACATATTGGTGACTGGGGTGACCAGGGAAGAACACTTGAAGAATCCCAGGAATGTCATGTCAAGGTTACAGAAATTTGGGTTACGCCTTAATGCTTCAAAGTGTAAATTTTTTCAGGATAAACTGGAGTTCCTTGGGCACATTGTTGCAACAGGAATATCCCCAACCCAACAGAGAGTCAGTAACATACTTAATGCAGCCGCACCGACTAACAAAACAGAGCTTAAATCCTTTCTTGGCTTAGTAACGTATGTTTCAAAGTTTTTAAAATCAGTGTAGTCAGTGCTTCACCCATTGTATCAATTACTACGCAAGAATGCCCGTTGGGCTTGGTCCCAACAATGCCAGAGCGCTTTTGACAAAGCCAAAGTACTCATCAGCCAAGCTCAAGTTTTAGCTCATTATGATGTACAGAAGCCACTCAAATTGTATTGTGATGCATCCCCAACTGGCTTAGGTGCATGTTTGATGCACATTATTGGAAGCTGTGAACAACCGGTTGCTTATGCCTCACGCACACTGTCACAGGCTGAGCGTAACTATGCACAGGTAGAGCGTGAAGCTCTTAGTATTATATTTGGTGTCAAACGTTTTAACCAATATTTATATGGTAGACACTTTACGTTAGTAACTGATCATCGCCCATTGTGCAAATTGTTTGGCCATGCTGAAGGTGTATGACCACTAGCTGCTGCCCGGATGCAGAGATGGGCACTCATCCTAACTGCATACTTATATACGATACATTATACACCGGGCACAGCAAACCAATGTGCAGATTGTTTGTCACGTTTGCCAGTCAGTAGTGAGTAGGGACCCGCCGATTATGCTCGTAATTTTACCTATTATGCTATGCTGCACTACTCAAAATTTACCTATTATGCTTAAATTTATGCTCAATACTTACCTATTATAGGGTCCGCAATCCGAAAAATCAACTTTTACAAATCGATCCCCCTACCACTGTGGGATGTTCATTGTGGTATCCCATTGCTAGATCCACCATGAAACCGGAGGCACGATCATTGCCTTCACAGAAATATCGATTTTAGTATTTCGTGAGATGCAAAAATTATTTTTTAAATTTCGTGCTCCACACAAAGAACAGGATAGAACTTGCTGCTTAGCTAGATATTATCTAGAGTTAATGTAGTTAAAAAATACGCACAGTAATAAGCAAATGATTCACTGGGTTCCCGGCACATGGTTGCTTTCTCTCAAAAAGCAGAAAACGAAACACAAATTTTCGAATTCAACCTGCCCTACCAGCCAAGACAAGAAAAGCCAACTCTTTCTCATAGTGATGTGATAAGGTTGGATGCATAGTCTGTCTATACTGTTAGTCTGGAAAGGATCTGAGACTTCTCACCATCTGGGTGAAGAATGTCAAAATTTCCGTGCATCATTTCAAGGGATTCTCTCAATGCTGCCAAAGTGCTTTCCAGTACTTCTGATGCCACACTGGTCACTTAATTTTGTTTAGCATGATGATAAATGATGGATCAAAATGTTTGGTAGTAGTAGTAGTTGGTGTTTCTGTGATTTCATATGATGAAGTATACCAGCAGCTCACCAGGAGCTCTACCCAGCTCGAATCAAAAATGAAAGATTTTGTGCTTTTTTCGGTTTGTTTTTGGATGTTTTGCAGCATAATGGTGATGTAGGGTGATCTAGTGATGATTTGAAGCTGCTATGGAGCGTGAGAGGTGAAGTCAAATTTGGACGATTTTGCTGCCTCCCTTGATGCATAGCTTAGAGCGAAGTGTGGAAGCCGTGGATGAAATAATAATTGACAACCGCTCCTACCAAACGTTCAGGGACATCTTTTGCCATAGTTTTAGTTTATAATTGATGATTGTTGTGGCTGCAGAGGCGCTGGAAATGGCTAGAAAGCGCGACGCAATTCTTTGATGCTGCAGAAAATTTTGACGCTCGTCACCCAGATTTATTATTATTATTATGTAATGGGCTGAGATGCCTAGGCAATGAATATTGCCAGGCTAGGCCGCAGGCCTTTGTGTGTGCCCATATCTTGATTTTTTCCAATAATCATCAAGTCGCTCTTTGAATGTTGCTACTGTAGGTGCTGAAATGATGGTGTCAGGTAGAGAGTTCCAAACATTTACAATCCTGTTTGAAAAAAAGTTATGCCTAATAAATAATCTTGGACTTTCCTTGAATAACTTAAGAGAGTGGCCCCTGGTGGAAGATTGGATGTTTAAGGTAAAGAAAGTGGATGGCTCTATATCATAGTATCGATGAAGTATTTTGTATGTTTCAATCATATCTCCTCTTTGGCATCTACAAAATAGAGAATAGAGATTAGGCCACTCCAAGTCATACCTTAGTTTCTGGTCACTCCCAAGCCTACAAATGGATGCGGGCGGGCGAATGATCAGGACTTCAGGACTATAGACTCTACTGTGACAATATACTGTATGGTATTATTATTTGCTCAATTTAGCAAATTCATGTTGATTTTGTTTTTAGTCAAACTTAACCAACAACATAAGTAGTTGTGCTTCGGCAAAAAATGCACTAGGAAAGTTGTTGATGGATCATGGCTAGCTATACACTGATGTATAGCATTTAAGTTTATTTATTTATTTATTTAGAATATACTATAGGAATTGTTTTGCTCATGTAGCTACTTATGCTTTCCAAGTGAAATAAATGTCTCATTAGCTATGTCAGGAAAGTATTACTATGACTTATAGCTAAGTTGTTCAAATGATCATGATCCAAAATGAAATTTAACTTCTATTTTCACATCAGAAATTCTTCATTCAAATGTGAAGTCTTAGCCCACTAGCTATGTGTTTCCAGCCTTCTATTCAGTAACCTTGAGAAAAGTAACTGTCAAAGTTTTGAGTCATTGAGTGCTCCAGACTAGTGATTTTTAGTGATCATCTGGGAATGTTTAAACTATAAGGGTTTCTACTTGCCAATCTAATTTTAGTTATGGAAAAGTTTAAGTTTAAGCTCACCGAATGTTGCCGGCTTTCCATACCCCTGCAGTGTTAAGTGATAAGGAATTTGAAGTTACTAGACTAATCATTAGAGGACTACATTTGAATTATAAAGTTAAAGCTATGGCTCATCTGCATGGGCTAGTAGTTAATGCTACTGAAATTACTTTGGTTACAAAAGTATTAGTAACAGTTATAATCTGAACAGCTATATAATCAAGGACAAAACTAGCTATAGTTAGAAACATTTTATTAGTGTCGCATGACGCATATATACCTAATATTAGAGTTAAGAGTAGTGTGACTGCTCTATTGGAATCCCTGACTGCTCTATTAGAGTATCTCGATCTTTTGCAGTAAAAAATAAGTGTCTTGCTGGGTCACATGCACTTAAGCACCTGTAATATTAATAAATAGTCCTCATAAACGAGGGTTCCAGGTTAACCATGCGGGCGGGTGACCAGAAACTAAGGTTTGACTTGGTGTGGCCTTAAGTTTTTCTAGACGACTTTCATATGGAAGATGGGCAAGTCCTGGTACACATTTTGTTGCTCGTCTCTATACTTTTTCAAGACTATCAATATCCTTGGCTAAGTAGGGACTCCAAGCCTGTACACAATATTCCAGATGAGGCCGAACGTACATCTTATATTAGGCATTCCAGTATCCAAGATTTTTTAATAAAAAAATTCTCCGTATATTCCCCAATAGAACCCTGGCACAAAATAACAACTCGTGTTTAACTTGGGATTGCTCCGTCATCCGAGCTCCAATGAGGATGAAAATCGCTGTGGTGTTTGTCCACACGATGATCATCATGAAAATCTTAGTTTTATCGTGCGCGTTACGTATAAGTAAGTTTTGTGTTGTTTTGTAATCTTTTCAAGCCATGCAATGTATGTAGAATACTTTAAAACTTTTAAAAACGTACTGTTGGGTGGAAGGTAGTCACTGGTGCTTACTTTAAAGTGCATAGTTACTTCGCTCGGGTTAGCGATTTTCAGCTCCAGAGCAATTTTCTGATGGCTGTGTCATCAGCTCAAAAGTATAAACCACTTCAAAGTCGGCATAACAATGCCATAATTGAAACCACAACTCCACCTTAGGTATTGTTGCATCATTGTGGTACCTCCACTTTAGTTGTTTACCTTTATAAGTTGTTAACTTTATGTTTTTACTTACTTGAGATAGCCACTTGCCTATGGGTATACACCATTGTATTGAGAAGTGTGCAGTGGGTGAAACATGTTTGCTCACCACAAAGCATACAAAGATCACTGAGATCCGATACGATCTGAAGTTACTCTCATTACATGTACAAACTTGCAGCTAGAAGCAACTGTAGTTTCTGTGGCTATATAAAAAGCCCATTTTTCCAAAATTTTAAAATCAGGCTAGAATGCCTACTTATATAAAAAAATAAACAATTCAACAGAATTTATCTTAAAGGATCTTCTAATAAGGCCAAGAACCTGTGAGGCCTTAACCGCAGCTTTTTGACAATGCAAAGATGGCTTCAAGTCACTTGTACACCACACACCAAGATCCTTTTCTTCATTCACTATTTCCAAGTCAGTTGACACATTCAAAGTGCAGTCTCTCATGGTGTATGATACAGGAATCAAGTTACCGAATTGCATAACCTTACATTTCGCAGCATTGAACCTTAGCAACCAAATACTAGACCATTGCATCTACCTATCAATGTCATGCTGCAGTTTAAAACTATCATCAAAACTTTTGATGACAGAGTATATCTTGGTATCATCTGCAAACATCTTCACATTGCTCTGAGATGGTGAGAAGTATCAGATCTTTTCCAAACTAACAGCATAGACAGACTATGCACCCAACCATATCGAAACACTATGAAGAAGAGTTGGCTTCTCTTGCCCTGGGTGGTAGGGCAGTTTGAATTCGAAACTTTGTATCTCTTTGTCAGTTTTTTCAAAGAAAGCAATCCTGTGCCAGGCACCCAGCAAACCATTTACTTATTTCTGTGCGTACTTTTCAACTACAACAACTCTGGATACGATTTGGCTAAGTAGCAAGTTTCATCCGGTCCTTGGTGTAGAGCACGAGATTTTAAAAATTAATTTTGAATCTTGTGATATACTGAAAACAATATTTCTGTGAAGACAACAATCGTGCCTCCGGTTTCATGGTGGATCAAGCAATGGGATACTACAATGAACATCCCACAATGGTAGGGGGATTGATTTGTAAAAGTTAATTTTTCGGATTGCGGACCCTACCTATTATGCTCAAATTATGCCCAATTATTTATGCCTCAGTTCTCATGCTCTGCTAATAATTTCCAGTTTATGGGTAAATAATAAGTGCCTGAAGCACAAACTTACTTGTCAAAATGCATATCACAGAAAAGATCGATATACTCTAATAGAACAGTCAGCTATGTGATTGCTCTATTAGAGTTACTGACTGTTCTATTAGAGTATATCGATCTTTCTGTGATACTTGTTTTCATAAGCAACAATTCATACTGTTACAAAATATTCTACCTATTATGCTAGCATTATGCTCAATGCTTTCAGGTACCTATTATGCTCATAATTATGCCAGCATAATCGGCGGGTCCCTAGTAGTGAGTCAATCCATCCAGCAGAGAAGGGAATGCCAGCAGAGAAGGGAATGCCAGCAGAGAAGGGGAATGAAATTCACGCACTTAACTCCTGCTACCCTCCTATTACTGCTTGTGACATAGCCAGGACAACAGTGAAAGACGAGACACTGTCTATAGTTTTTACTTGTGTGCAACACAGATCCTGGCCACACCCCTTACCAGATGAATTGGTCCCTTACCATCGCCGTAAACATGAACTTACTATTATTATATTATTATTATATTGTTTAATTAGCAGAGCCCGCCTGGGGCATAAGTGCTAATGTACATTAAATTAAAAGTGATTGTATAATAATTGTTTGAAGCTGTCAATAGTTTGTTGGTTGATGATGTCTTGTGGTAGTCCATTCCATTCTGGTATTGTTCTTGGAAAAAATGAGTACTTATAATTGTCTATTGATGTATGATAGTGTAGGAATTTTTGTTCATGATTAGATCTTGTAATGGTGACAGGTGATAATGTTGGTAAGTAGCTGTTAGGTATTTCAGAGTTAATCTTGCACATTTTCTCCTTAATTGGAGTGGTGGCCATTCTAATGATGTTAGCATATCAGTTATACTATCTCGCATATTCCTTCTCCATGTTCGATTCAGGACAAATTTAGCTGCTCTATACTATTCAAGATGATTATATATTATGGGGTAAACGAGTGATTATTCCCAAGTCACAGCAGACCCAGTTATTGGATGAGTTACATTTAGGCCACATCAGCATTTGTAGAATGCACTCGCCAGAAGCTATATTTGGTGGCCTGGTCTTGATACTGCCATTGAAACTCTAGTATCAGATTGTGAAGCTTGCAAAGTCACTGCTGCCATGCCTGCAGCAGTACCACGCCATCCATGGCAACATCCTAATGCGCCATGGGACAGAGTCCACATTGATTATGGTGAGTGGAAGAACCACCACTTTCTTGTGTTAATTGATTCCTTTAGCAAATGGCCAGAGGTTAAAGTTGTGTCTACTACGACCACTCGAATGACAGTGAATGTGTTAAGTAACATTTTTGCGACCCATGGATTCCCAAGAATTCTTGTTTCGGATAATGGTCCGCAATTCACCTCTGCTGAGTGTGCAGATTTCCTCCATCAGAACAACATAGTCCACTACAGTTGACCACCGTACCACCCATCCACAAATGGGCTGGCAGAGAATATGGTGAAGACTGTTAAACACCATCTTAAGAAGCACAAACCAACCAATGTGCCCCTTTGCTTGGCAGACTTTCTAAGGACATATTGTAATACACCACACACTGTCACCAATAGAGCACCAGCTCATATTATTTTATCACAAGCACCACTTACACACTTGTCGATGGTTCTCCCCAGTATTTGCCAGAGGATCAAGCTGCACTTACAGCCAACTCCTGAACAGACAATAAGAACAATTCGCAAGTTCCAAGTTGGTGATTCTGGTTCGTGACCTCCTCCCAACAGCCCCATCCAAATGGCAGCATGGTACTATTTTACCAGTACTTGGAAAATTACTTTACACGGTTACCTGTGAAGGTCATCAACGACAAGTGCATATCGATCAACTGATACCAGCAGGATCAGTGGCCAAGGGACCTTCAGAAGTGTTGCAGAAACCTATGATTCCAGAGGTTGTACGTTCCACCACACAGGTGACTCAGCTGCCACAAGATAGTCCTCCTGTTATTGACCTAACACAGTCTCCAGATTCGACACCAACAATAGTCAGAAGGACCCTATGCCCCATAAACTTATTTTATCACATCCTCCAGTGCTGCGGAGATCAACTCAGACTAAGGTGAAGCCAAAACGCTTAATTGAGCAAGAATACTTGTGACTGACTGACTGACTGACTTACATTTGTTTTGTAAGCACACTTACATTTTTTTTTCTTCTTTTGACATTGTAGTAGTATATACTCTTATAGAGGCACGCATACATCTGTACTTTGCTGTTTTTGTAGTGGGGTATGCCCCTCTTTGGTGGAGGGAATGTAGTATACTGTATGTTGTGTGTGTAGTCACGTGACTGTTGTAGTGTGCTTTAATAAGAACTGTAAATGACTCGTGTTTGACTCCGGCCAGGAATACTACGTATAGAACCTCTAAAATTAATCTACATGGACATGCTTATTTATTTTTGTTGGTAGCTAGATAGCCTGCCCACATATAGCTGTTAAAAATAAAATGTGATACACTTAGTGCATGTATGTGATTGGTTAACACACACAGGTATTAACTAATCGCTAATCCTGTTTTAGTGGTTGCATGTGACCGAGGACTCATTTTTGATAGACTATAGGGACTGGAAGTCGCCGGGAAGCTAGGGCCAGAATTTGAAAATAAATTAAATTTTTTTTTTTTAAATTGTGATGGGTTAACTATAACTGTAACAGGTATAAATAAAAATACAAGCTAGTAGGGATCATTATTGAAACACTTAAACAAGGAGTCACCACCTGAAACGTAAATTTTATTTCTACCAGCATGGGTAAGGAATGTGTAGTCTCAGCCTGTATTTTTCTTTTGTCATTTGGTAGGAAAACCCAACCAAATGACAAAGGCTGGCCTGTCGAGACTAATCACAACCCAGCAATGACGTAGACCTAACAACTTACTCCTACAGAGGAAAGAAAGATTATTCATATGAGTAGCTATACAGCCAAAAAGTCCCACAGCTAATGTCAATACCCTATGTGTTATAAATAAGGAAAGGTAATCAGTTCCATGCATGTAAGGTTTCAGTGGTACTTTATTGGGGAAGTGCGTGGTAAGAACATAATTCCTTTGGTTACATGTTATGGCACCAACATATGGAGTTGAAAATGTCATTCATTGTGATGAAAATGATTCCATTATCATGGGTTACACACTTACACTAACAGAAAAGTGTAGAACTAAACCAACCTATAGTGCAGTAGCACAATTAGTCTGGCACCACCTGCCCTTTTGCAAAAGTAAGGTTCTGGTGAAATACAGAATCATTTCTATAATGCTTAAATTCAGCAGTAGCCAATTCATGTGTGCGAATCATAATAATTATATTCATACACAAATTGCTTTGGAAATTCACTGCTTTTTTTGAATTGAAGGCAATCATCTGACATAACCAGCAGTTACATGCTGTCTAATTAAGTGAAATATATATACCCTTATTTTTTTTGCAAAAGGAGCAGGCGGTGCCAGATCATAGCACAATCTCAAACACTTATATGGTCTCATATATGTTATGCTGGCAGTTCATTATGCTAGTGAGTTGCATTGCTGTGTGTGTGATGGCAGCAGTATTAAATATTATACGTAATGTCTTCCATATAAACTTGGAATGCATACTATTGTAACATTGTGGTTAGTAATACCATTATAGTCAATAATTAATATTACCAACAATAACTAACCAACATGATAATAAAATGTGTAGCTACATTTATGTAGGATCATTAGCAATGCTTAATATGGTGTGGTCTATAGTAGTCTTAATATTACACCAAACTTCACTTTTCACATGTGTATTGCGAGAATGAGGAGGCTGTAGCTGACCTAGCAATTTGTTTTTGATACATTATATTTGACGAAACCAGGCTTCCACACACATCCAGATTTGTGACTTTACAGGACCATAACTCAATGTAGGAGTAACCTATCACTTTCAAATTTTGATCTGGTGTTGCATACTACAATGAGAGAATTGTGTGAAAATTTGAGGTCAATGGCATACTTGGTGGTCAAGATGTAAGCAGTTAAAGTGAAATAATTGGATGGGTATGGAAGCCTGCTTTTGTCAAATCCAGTTACATACGTATATTCCTCCATTTCTCACTAGTAAATTCCTGAGCATTGATAGCAGTGCTGTATATGATACTTATACCTTTTGAAGTGAGATGTGAAAGTGATACATGCATACATAAATGTACAGTCATCATAGCACTTTGTATATGCTGGATACACAAATGTAATAACATAGCAAATAAATATTTATTCGTCGTATTCAGATAAATTTGCTTCTTCTTGAGAAATTTTTCTGAAGTATATGTTATGTATCACTCAGAGCTTTATGTACTGCAGTGATGGAAAATCTGGTAAGTTGATAGTGGAAATACTCCTTCATAAAAACACTGTAGACATCCTTTGGGCATTCATCTGGTTTTACCATTTTCTTTTTCTTCTAAAACAAATGTTTTAACATCACCTATAGCTTTCATTTTAGGATATGGATCACAACTATGAGAAAGGAGTTCAGCTAGAAATACACCACACAGGGCCGCCCAGGGAAAAAAGTTAAAGTGGGGCCCCAGAGGCAAGGAGGTTACCATTCTGAATCACAACTTCACCCAAGCTGTAAGTTGAAGACAAAAAAAAAAAAAAAAAAAGTCACAACCTGCTGAAAATGACAATAACTACCCCTCACCAACCATATCTCCTTATCTATAAGTTTCTGCACTGCTCCTCTGAAGGGAGAATAAACGTCTTAATGATTAAGACAAAATATACATTACAAGCATACAGGGGCCTAGACACAGGGGTACCATGTGCTGATGGATCAGTACAGGAGCCCTGGCAAGACTTACATCATAGATAATGTATGGGGTGTCTATTATCTATGCTTACATTAACTAAAAGTAAATTAAATTACAATACACCAAAAAAAAAAGCTATACATATATGTAATACTTAAAGTTTACCTAAGGTGGTCTAAAAGATCCCAGCCCGGGGAGGCTCTAGAATTAAAAATTCTGTAAGAACAGGACACAGCAATACAAGCTGCCTGCTCAAACAAGGATCTTATGGTTTTCTTTGGCACTTCACAAGCAGTAGCCATTTGAGCAATTGTTTCTGACAAAAAGTGGCCTAAACAACCAATTTCAATGGGAACAAGTTTGACAGTTAACCCAGAAAGATGGAGGTCATATAGCAAGGAGCTATATCGATCTTCCTTTCTAGCTCTAGCAGCAAGAAGATGTTGCTGGGTATTAGTTGGTACTGTCAATTCGAACAAACAAATGGAATCATTAGAAACCAATACCAAGTCAGGCCTGCTGAGGGTGGAGGAAAGATTGGTTGGGATGGTACTAGGGGGGCTGGAACTAGCTAGATAACCTGGAAGGTCAGCGTAAAGTTTGAATGTTTCAGGTAAATGCTGTTGGAGCCCATGAACAAGGACCTGTAAAACTGAATCATGTCTCCAGGTATGCCTGCCTTGATCTAGAGCAGCAGGACAGCCAGTCAAAATATGGTTTGTCGTGGGTTGAGGAGCTTGACAAAGAGCACATCTAGGATCAGTAGTGATGTTCCATCTGGCCAAGTTCATAGGGGTTGGTAGAGTGTCACAACCAGCACGTAGCAGGAAGGACAGCTGCTTTTCAGGGAGGCCATACATCAATCTCTTCCACAGAGGGCAAGCTTGCTCCAGAGTTACAATATCTAAAAATTTATTTTGAACAGTTAATGGTTCCAGTTTGAATACTATGACTGCTCTATTAGAGTATATCGATCCTTTAAATAGGTATTCAAGGGGCCCTTCATGGGGCCTCCTGGGGCCCCTTTCAGGCTGGGACCCGGGGCAAAATGCCCCAGTTGCCCCCCTGTGGGCGGCCCTGATACCAAATGACCACACAACTGATTTAAAACTAAATTTTTTGTCACTGAGAATTTCTGGTGGTTGCCATCTGGTAGCTAATGAAATAAAATGACAACTTTTGTACTCTTCATTATCCTTTAGCTTTTTATTAAAACTGGAAATCTTACATATCTGATTTGCATCAATCAGAATCCATGTTGTTACTTGTGCGAAGATCACAATGGGCTATCTTCTTTTGAGCTAATTCTGTCATACCACAAGCCACATTAGTTGCCATTCCTAGTAATATTGCAGTATTCATGCCCATAGGCAGTGGAGACGGCCCCTCCCCTTTTATGGGACACTGTTTGCAAGAAAAGATCGAGATACTCTAATAGAACAGTCAGAATCTGGATACTGTAATAGAGCAGTCACAGTATTCAGAGAAGCAGTGTAGCAAGTTACTTAGCCACGTATGTGTAGTTATAAATAAGGAGATATAATTGGTGGAGAACAGCTATTGTCAGCAGACTGTGACCTTTTTTTTTTTGTCTTCAACTTACAGCTGGCCTGGCCCCCTCACTCTTTGGCCTGCTCCACCGCCCCTGTTCATGCCATCTGTTTCATTCTGCAAATAAGTTTTGCAGTCTCAGATAAACGCCCTACTCATTTACAGGCCAGGTCAAAAATGTTGGGAAGGAAATAAATCCCTAGTTTTTATATGAAGAAATATAGCCACAGTATGGAGCCGAAAAGGATATTCTATAATGATATTATGGCAGAAATAAGATTATTCGTTGGTGCATGAAAGAATAGGAATATAAATGGCAATATGTACGGAATATAATCGCTTAAGTTGGTCTATTCAAAATTCACAAACAGCTTGATTACAAAATAATGTCTTTTGTAGCATATGAACTATTGGTGCTATATTAATGCACTGTATACATTAGGAATTATAGAGCTAAAGTGCATGTGTGAAGTTAAAGGTGCATACATTAATACAGTAGTTTTGGGATGATAGTCAGTCTTCAAATTCAGATGAAGATCCATCAGATGGTTTCTTTGAAAATATGCTGTGTTGTGTTTTTAGTGCCTTGTGCAAGGCAGTAAAGGTCATCCTTTGTTCAGCACGATAGCGGAAGCATTCCTTCATCAAGCTGTAGACTCCTTTGGGACATTCTTTTGGCATTTCCATTTTCTTTTTACCCAGAACAAAGTTTTTTACCTCAGCAGTCGTCATTCCTGGATAAGGAGTCTCACCATAGAAGAATAGTTCAGCAAGAAATACACCAAAAGACCACACATCCGAGTGGACACTGAACTTTCTACTGTTGAAAACTTCTGGGGCTTGCCATCTGGTGGCTATTTGAAAACTGTGACAAACTTTGTACGTTTCGTTCTCCTTTAGGTACTGTGCTTTGTTGAAACTGGCTATTTTGCAAACCATGTCACCATCAACCAGAATATTACTGGATTGCAGATCACAATAGATAATTCGTTTCAGCCCCAACTCTATCATTCCACTAGCCACACCAAGTGCCATAGCTAACAGTTTTCCATTATTCATATTGTCTTTATTGTTCTGCAAAAAGCATTTTAACTGGCCTAGTTCTGCATATTCAAAAAACAGTGAATATGTTTGCTCTGATTGATTCAAATCTGCTGAAATAAACCTTATGACATTGGGATGCTGACACAGTGATAGCAGGTGGATTTCATTTCCTAACAACTCTTGTGAGATTGTGGCTTTTGGCTTCTTGGTGACAACTTTCCATCCATTAAATCTATTGACTGCCAACCAAAATTCCCCACTTTGACCATGAGCCAGTACCTTGACCTCAACATAGTCAGCCTAAACATAGTTTGATCCATTTATATCTAAATATTATATTGTAGGAATTCGAATTTAGGTGGACCTTGCAATTAATAATAATGGGATGCAATAAATGCATTCTGTGAATGCTATCTCACTAGAGACCTGTGAGAAGGCTTAAATTAAAGCCTTTGAATACAGCCAGGGAGTCAGAAATATGTAACTAAAATGTGCATGGTTTTAGCTTAAGCGATCCCTTACACACTACTAAAAAATTTCTAATGAAGTGCAGTATGCATCTATAAGCCAATTAAAAGGCCAAAGATATACCCATGCTATATCAGTGTATATAATTATTATATATAGGAATCAACGTATACCAAGCAGAATTCCTGCACACAAATGTCAAATACCTTGTTAAAAGGTTTCACTGGTTGAGAATTTTCATATTGATGCTCATTTTGCTAGAAAAAAATCATCCATTATTAATTCACTACTTTGAACATTTGAAGCAACAAAGTACAGTATAATACATGCACACTATTGTTAAACTCTTAAATCCTTTATGGTAGTTTGAACTAATTCTATAACTGTTACCATTCACAAAAATTGCACAGAGCAGTGATAGTAGCGTACATTCTGTGGCATCATAACTCAGCAACAGCACATGTATGTACTACATGTACATGAGTATAATATGCTAGGGACACTATCACATGCATTGACACAGTCATGCATGACAGATTCTGATAAAATGGCTACAATGGAAAAACACTGCTGCATTTGTAGGTATAGATGTTATGAAGTACTTTGGTATTTATCTATTATTTATTTATTTACTTATTAAGGCTTTACAGCACAAGTGCTGAAGGCCTGTACACCTGGTCCTACACTACAGCCTGGTTCATATATATTGATGCAATAATTGTTAATAACTCCGCAACTGTTTTTATATTGGTACCAATACCAGTGCATGCCAAACCAAAATTAGTAGCAAAATTTGCTTTAATTCAAGCCCTGCTTATGTTTCTAAAATTTCAAGGCAATAAGATAACATATTTGCATTGTATGACAGTTTTTGTAAGTGTGTGAAAAGACAACTAACAAAAATAAGAAAAAAATTTATAAATTAATACTATTTTTGAAGGTTAACATCTTGGGAATTCTTGGAGTAATTTTGCTCAAATTTTGGTATGTGAACTACTGAATATGGATGGGATTTCTATCAAAAATTCACCCAGAAGCATGGAGTTATGTATGCATAAAAATTACATTATTGTTCTTCCTGTCAACAATGCATGCACTAGCTGGTGTGACATGCTGGCTTCTTGGGCCACATGACACGCTACCATGTGTCTTGATATAAGAATATCATATCAGTTATTTCTTCCAAAATCTAGAAGCTAATGCTATAGTAAAGGAAGGATTAGATCAGTACTCTTCTTTAGTTTTATTAATAAAGTGCATGCACTTTTAGCTGTATTTGGGACCTACAAGAGGAGGTCTTATTAACAAGGTGGCATCACTAAGTGAGACTTGGCACTAAGTGAGACTTAACGATGGTATCAAATTCCTGCATTACAATTCTTAATTTAGAAGGAGCATTTGCAATTATATAGGTCCTGTAGCTATGGAATGTAAAATATACAGTACAGTGTTAATGCTCACTTTCACTATGCTTGTATTCTGAGATGTTGACATGGAGGTAGACTGTACAAAAACAGAAACAATTAGTACATACACCTAATTATATATAGTCACTACTCTAATAAAACATTATGGTGAAATATATCAATACTGCCTCATGTTGATCTTAAAATGCATGGAGATGCTTAACCAAGGTCACACCCTTTTTATACAACTTGGCTGTTTTGTATGGATTAACTTAACAGCTGACATGCAGCTCTACATTCATATTAATAAGACAGTTGTTGTATATTCAAGATTTATATACCCATGCATGCTTACTCCATAATGAAGAAAGTTGATAAAGTAATGGTCTTATATTGAGTCCCACATGGAGAGCACTTTTGGGTTTGGTTGTTTACCTAATCAATGCTTCCATACACAGCACCATGAAGGTCTTATCCTATACACATATTCTCTGAATGGCAAAGTGGTATGGTGAATCAGCACCAATACATCATGCACTTCATTATAATTATTGCTCCTGTACAACTGAATTTGTGAAGTTAAGCCACATTAGAAACCAATGCGTATATGAATTATATACACACAGTTCAAGGGTATATAGCCAGGTTTTTTAAAAGGAGGTTTCTAACAGGAGCATGAATTCATCAGCAGCAGGAGTCCAAGGACACAGCCCCCAGCTGCCGAGAGTCCTTAAATATTTTAATGGTCAACAGATTGTTATAAAACATATTATTTGTATAACCTCTAGCTGAGACAGAGAATTTTTTATTTATTTATTTAACCATTTATTAAGGCTTTACAGGACAGTCTTGCCCATCCAATTTATGCTCAAATGCTTACAGCCTAGGAACCTGCCAGGTGGTCAGTGTACCTACACATATGGACAGAAATCCAATGGAATGATTAATGATTTGTAACTAATCAAGGGATTATTTTGCTGCAATTAAATGTATTGAGGATGTGTCTTATACACCCTAGGGCATGATACAAATGTAGGAGATCTAGGCATGCATGACTAGGAAAACTGTTGACTTTAGTACTATATAAAAGCCCAACCTCAGTTTTGTATCAGCTACATTTATCATGCTACAAATACCTGCTCTAGAAATATTTCTTCCTCCAATAAACACCAACGCTTTACATCATTTCCAACAATAAAGTTCATTATCACATAAATAAATCCAATAATACTTAGATATTTGCATATAAATGCTCTATTAGAGCATACTTACAAATATCCTGCTCTATTACAGCACAGGTGACTCTCAATCTTTAATAAATAACTTTCAAGAGGGCTCATGTCCCCTCTATAGATCCTTCCTTTTGACATGATATACTTTGACATGATACAAGTTTTATGTTACTATTAATTATTGTGCTGTACTGCATGCTGTTACTCATTCACACTTGTAAGCTGTCAAACTTACTAGTGTAATAATATTATATTGAATGATGCAACGTATGATGTAATTGTATTGACTAAATGTATTAGCTCATGTGATGTACCTGTATATAATGTTATACCCATGTTGTATTATTTCAGTCAGTTCTAAGATAGTTCAAGCTTCTAGCTCGTGCTGCTATACCTACGCAGTCCGTTATTACAAGTAGGAATCTAAATTTCAACCAGGAATTTCCTATAACCCTTGGAAACTCTCCTCCCTACACCCCTGACAGTTTGCCATGGTATATAGGTTATAAATCATGCACAATGCAGCATGAGTTTTCACTACAGTTACATCAGAGTTCATAATACAAACAAAGGAGAGAGTGTCCAACTGGAATACAGTCAGCAAGCACACTGAATCAAGTAACACCTCTAGCCTGTTCACAGAATAAAGGCTTGACCGTATCAATGCCAATAAGCACCAATCAACAGTTCTGTATCACCAATGGTAGTGTTAATTTGATCAAAGGTGAACATGACAGAACTTGACACAGTGACTTTATACAGGCTATATTGGAAGTTGGACACTCTCTCCTTTTTTATATTGTGAACTCTTGATTACATGTGTATCAATTATTTAACACCATGTAAACAGCCAAAAATCTAGGTAGAAAGCTAATGTATAACTGCATGGTATGAACACAAACAGATCCCTCTGCACTGTGAAACCGTTTGAGATGTATAATTATATTATCTAAGTAAGAATCTCTTAATTGTGTTTTTACGATGCTTAAAATTTATGCACCAACTTACTCTATCACTTATCTGGACATACTCATAAGTGTGTGACAGTGAATGAACTTCTCCCTCAGCTTGTATGTCCTAAAAAGACATTCCATCATTAGCAGCAAATATTACTTTGCAAAACTTGTTTACCTCCCCAGTTGAGTTTGCCGACCCCATAGTGTCGACATAGGTATTCATCTTTGGGGCATGTTGATTAAAGGGTTTTCGTTCACTGCTAGGATTACAGTTCATCACACGCGAATCTGAACTCATTGTAGATGGCTGCAAAAATAATTACAACATTCTCATTTTAACTTACAATCATATAGTTGGTGTAATATATTTTCCATGTATGGCAATGAAAGTTACACATGTGTGGTGAAGTTTGGAGCATACAATAGGCATGGTCACTACTTTGGGGAGTCCCACCATTTTGGAGATACTGATACATGTAGTATAAATTGTATAAGCAGCTAATAACTAATACTATTTAAAAGACTGCTCCATTGGAGCACAGATAATATATGCATTTCTGGTTGATTGAAGTGATTGAGTGCTCTATCAAAGTTTTGTTGCAAGCATATGGTATGAACACATTGAGCTGAGTCATAAAAAATCAATAACTCGTGGAAGGAATTGCACAAGTTAATGAAAATTTGGCTCATTTAACCTAATAAAAAGTATTTCAACATCTCCTTATTCAAATTTATTCACAGTATGACTAGTCAAAGGTAAAGCCATAAAGTGCAGACACCATAGCCCATTGCTACCACCCTTTCCCAAACTTGTGATGGAGTCATGTCTGCTCCTGATACCTTTACTGTCATCACTAATCTAGTTGGCTAAATTTCTCAGGACTCAGCTCAACATGTATGTACTATATGACTCAATACTCTTACTTTGGCTGTTGGAGGCACGGTGTGAAAAGTACTGACAATACCAGTATTATTCCTATGTGACAAAGCCATTGACATGCTACCTGTAAATCAATACCTTCATGCTATATCAAGGCTCACGGTAGTGAGTCGTGCGGCCAAGGAAAGTAGGTCAAGCGACTACCGTGAGCTATTTACACAAACGACTAACTCTAATAGAACGCACACCTAAAACCTACCTTAAAACTATTCTTTTGTAAAAAAAACCTCGTGATACAACAAAACCTTTGGTATATTGTTATATAAGTACATTACTAAGTAAGTAATCCATGTTATATTTTAGTAACACCGCATGAAATTTTGCTGAAAATGTCGAATTCTTCTCCTTCTTCTTCGCATACTCGTTAGCGCGAGCCACCCATTTTGTTTACTCTTATATCTTAGACTATGATCGTTCTACAGCCTTGGATTTGCTATCACAAGTTCGTTGGCTAGTTAAGTTTCTTCAGTAAAAATCTTGGAACTCCACCTCTCTTGCAAGAGCCACCATAAGCAATTTTCTCAAAGTTTGATTCATTCACTCTTGCGCTTCGTGGGACAATCTTTGATATGTAGTTAAACACATGGAGTAGTTTCGCTCAATTATGACCTGCCGTTTTTCTGGGAAGTGGTGAGTTAATTTGTGACATGCGCTCATAAGATAATAACATCGTCTACGCTATTTACTGATTTATTTTGCAGTCTTTTAGAACACTATCTTAAATTTAAGACACCTCTAACCAAGAGTGTATAATATGGGAGCCCTTCCACATTGTATACTCTTGCTCTAACTACAGTAGCATTTATTTACAGTCATGAACTCGGTGCAAATTCGGCCGTAAGCGTCAACGCTAGGTAAACATGATCTGTGTAGTAAACTCACTGAAGTTGCTATCACTCATGCTGGCTCGTAAGTGTTTGTTATTCAGCCTTATTTAATAATGGGTGTGAAGTAGCTAACGCAGCCCACAATACCGGCAGCTTTGTTTGTGCATTTCAAGGGACAATCCAGTAGACTATAATAAGGCCACTCCAAATAAATTCTCTGTTTCCCGTCCTGGGCTCAAGCATATTTGCATGCGGGCGGGCGGTTCATTTCCATTATTCATTATCAGATTGGCAGTTTTTCAAACCATTATTTACCTGGCACAACCATAAAAAGCTGCATAACTGCATGCTTATATTTCACCTTAAGCTTGTTCCTTCCTTTTTAAGTTGCAAAAATAACACAAACGTGAAGTTTGTGCCGACTTGATAGCACTGCTGACACGTGAGCTGACACAGTTCAAGTGAGCCTGTCAGTATGCAACAATAACCGGAAAATAATGGAAGAATACGGAATAATGGAATATTTAGAGCTGACAGTAACTAGATGCAGGCGGAGAACGGGAAACAGAGAATTTATTTGGAGTGGCCTAAGCATAGGCGGCAGAAAGGGGAAGGGGGGGGGGGCTAGGGGGCTGAAGCCCCCCCTCGATCTGCTGAGGGGAGCTTAGCCCCCCCTCAGAATGATACCACTCCGAAATTATCCTTCTTGGAGTGGGGCTGAAAACCGCGATAAAGAACAGTCACTTTAATAAAGCAGTCACAGTATTAGAGCAGTGTGTAGCGAGCTATGTATTTTTCAGCCCTTCTAGGTATTTGTTCCGTTTCGCTTTAGGATATTTAGCTCGCTTAGGCTCCTAGGCTATGGGTAAACACCTCGAACAGGCTCTGCCTTCTGTCATAGATAGTATACCACAGACAGTGTCTGTGGTATACTATCTATGTTTCTGTGGACACCCTCCAGTGCCTAACTGTAAAGTAGTAAGTCTCGCGGCGCCTGACCCTAAAGAGAGGGTCTGGTGAAACCAAGAGTTCCTCTTTCTATATTATGAACTCTTGGTGAAACTGTGTACAAAAACTTTGGCGCTGCCGGAATGTTGGAAGTTCCAATCAGATCGCTCCATTTCAAATTGATTATGTAATGCGTACATTTCAAAAGATTCGCGGCTTACAGTTAATTACATCCGGTGACTTTGCCAATTAAAATCGTTGAGAAAACGGCCACACAATTCTGTTGAGTTCGTTATAATGTTGAATAAATAAAGTAGCACCATTAGTTTGGTAATGCTGTAAGCGGATCTGGTTGAATGGATGTTGTGACGTAAACAGTGCACTCACGTAACACTTAAACGTCATCCAATAAACATTCCAGAGCTCAAATTTTTGTACACAGTTTCACCAGACCCTCTTTTTAGGGTCGGGCGCCGCGAGACTAGTAAAGTAGATCATAACATAACAATAACATGTAAGGATTTTTATGTAGTTTATCAGTTATGAATATGTAGCTGGTGAGGTGGGTAGCTAGTGTCAGCTGGTTGTGACCTTTTCTTTTTTTTTTTTGGTCTCACTTTGCCATACCAGAAACAATGTAGTACTTCATCCCCAACCCCCCCTCATATCAACTACTTCCTCCGCCCCTGATAATAAGATGTTTGGGACACATTCTCACCTGCCGGGAAATACCGTATAGCAGGTTTTTCTCACAGACAAATTTACTCGCGAACATAAAATCATGCATCCGACACTTAATCTCACGAGGTGACAAATTCGCGACATTAAATTCCTGGCGCGAATTTATTACTCGTTGTAATAAGTATTCGCGTACAAGATGGAAAGCAGTGAAATTTGTTATGTTTGCCGTGTTTCTTTGTATCTATGCTTGTATCCACGATGAATTGATGCAGGCGCCTGAAGTTCGCTAGGAAATGGGTAGGGCAGCCACGTTCAGCGATGTTTGGTGAAGAAACACGTGTTGTGTAGGGGAACGAGCAACTTATCAAGCCGTTACAAAACAATCAGCAAGCTGTTATGTACAAACAAGCACCTGGTTTGTTGTTGAACGTTCCAACACGACAGTTTACAGGCGCTAAAAACCTCGCAACAAACAAAACTCCACGTGATAAAATGTCGCGAATTTTAATATTGTGAAGTTCCCAAAACGCGAGATTAAAGTCCTCGTGATAAAAACCCGCTATACAGTAGCCTTTACTCAATCTGTTCACTGATGGTTTTAATGGTGCCTATAGAAGCCATTTGAGGTTGCAACACCGCGACAAGTACCTGCCTACTTGTACCAAACTACATTTTTTGGTTTTGCCACTTCATGTCCCAAGCTGTGATGTAGTACACACAATAACTGTTGTGATATCCAAAGGTGGTTGCATGAAACTAACTATTAGCTTTATACATTAATTTTTCTTGGTCTTGCTCAGTGACAAAAAATGTGTGATATCCTAAAATAAAAACAACCTTGTAGTGAGCAGGCGCTTATAATGCAATCGATAAGCGCCGTGCCGAGAAAAAGCGGTCTGGCCATGTGAGACTAACAGCCTTGGGCTGTAAAAAAAGGTCACTGCCAAGCAAAGTAGGATCAAACAAACTTATTCAACATGACTGGTAAGAACAATGACTGATATCAAGTTGCAGCCAAGTGAATGCAGCATTACCCATGCATTCTCTTTGTATCTAGCTATAGCTACATAATAAAACTAGAGCAAATACACATGCAACTGTTATTAAATCGTCATTTGGCCGCTTTTTTTTGTAGCGTGTGATATTAAAAAACGCCCAAATGACAATTTAATAACAGTTGCATGTGTATTTGCTCTAGTTTTATTATGTAGCTATAGCTAGATACAAAGAGAATAGGTAATGCTGCTTTCACTTGGCCGCAACTTGATATCAGTCCTTGTTCTTACCAGTCATGTTGAATAAGCTTGTTTGATCCTACTTTGCTTGGCAGTGCCCTTTTTTTACAGCCCAAGGTTGGTTTTGTTTTAAGATATACTATCCCTCTACTGTACAGTGCTATATACCAGGGGCGGATCCAGAGTTTGGAAAGAGGGGGGGCACCTTTCTGAAAAACAGTTGAAGACCAAAAAAACTTGCTTGAAGACCAAAAAAAAAAAAAAAAAAAAAAAAAAAGGTCACGACAATAATAGCTAGTTATCCTTACCAACTATATCACGTCTGTTATGTAAAATAAAATCCTATTTATAGCTTCATAGGTAAGCTACACTGCCTCATGAACATTGTGACTGCTTTATTAGAGTAATTGACTGCTCTATTAGAGTATCTCGATCTTGTATGCAATTTCTTGAAGGGGGGGGGGGGGGGGGGGGGGCATTTGCCCCAAATGGATCCGCCACTGTATACCATAGCACTTTAATAATAATAATATGATAAGTTACTGTAACAATTGTATACAATTCAGTACCAATATTCATTATACAGATTTACTAGTAGAAATCGTATGGGTAGTTTCTTGCTGTCCAGGAAAGACAGTCCCAATTTTATCTTGACTGCAGTTGTATGCTTCGCTGCTATTGCATAAGCAAACACGTTTTTTGAGTATGTATTCAGAAGTGTTTACGTAATGTACAAATCTTATAAATGTAAGAATATATATACTCATGTTTCAGATTTAGACTACCTAAATGTATGCCTATAATTATTCTGTTGTTTACATGAATTTTCACCGCAAACACTTCATGTACCACAATGGCGGATCCAGGATGGAGCATTTGAGGCAAATCCCCCCCTCCTTAGCAGGGCTGCCCATGGGGGGGGGGACTGGGGCATTTTGCCCCGGGCCTCAGCCTGAAAGGGGCCTCAGGAGGGACCCCTGTTTAAAAGATCGATATACTCTAATAGAGCAGTCAGATCTAAATACTCTAATAGAGCAGTCACAGTATTCTTCAGAGGAGCAGTGTAGCAAGCTTATAAATAAGGAGATTTGGTTGGTGAAGGGTAACTATTGTCATTGTGAGCATGTAATGACCTTTTTTTTTCTTTTTTTTTTGGTCTTCAGCTTACAGCTTGGGTGAAGTTGTGATTCAGAATGGAAACCTCCTTGCCCCTGGGGTCCCACTTTAACTCTTTGCCCTGGGCCCCTTACTTTCTCTGGGCGGCCCTGCTCCGTGAAAAAGCCACACTTCTTTTGATAGAAATACTATACAGATTGTCATAGTTGTCAGACCAAAATCAATTTATATAAAACTGCATATCACCATATATTGCAAAGTCACTTGAAATTATAGTTAAAAACAGCTGTCAAACTGTCAACCAGCACATTTGTATGTACTAAGCGCCTCTAAAATAAATATCGTGTGGCTGGTATTATTCTGTGAATGCTATCCCACTAGGGACCTGTGAGAAGGCTTAAAGCCTGTATTAAGACTTACATAGCCTTTTTAACAGCTTTTAAGACTTCACAACCATCTGCAAAGGACATGATGACAAAAATCAGCCTACTAAGGAGTGATCATTGATGCTTAAAATATATAGTAACTAACAAGGGAACCTGCTCTCCCCAGCCACCTACAACTTAGCCTGTTTGTGTCCCTCCCTTTGCCAGCTCCTGGATCCACCCCTGTACCAAGTCTTCAAAACCTAAGTCATACTGTATATTATTACATCATGACGTCTGTACATAGGTATACTGATATTATAACTTTACCTGCAAACTGTAATGTTTTGATGCAGGAACATAATTTTCCATAGACTCCAATTTTTCATGAATCACCACCACAGCGTTTGATAAATGCTGCACTGCTAACTGTATCACATCCATTTTAGCATTCATGTCATCAAGCTTCTTAGTAAAGTTATTATTAATCTGTTTCAGCTGACTCTGTACATAAACATCACCTGACAATTTTGTCATCACTTGCTGTTCAGAATCTATTTGCTTTGCATTTGAATAAACAACATCCAATATAATTTTTGGAGCACTATCAGCTTCATCCTGCACAACATACATGTAATTTATCATGATGCATGCCTCATAGGACACATGCAATGGTTACTGATTTTTTTAAAGCAGATGCATGTATACCATGTATACATGTCATGCATATATATATATATCTGTGTTAGTAACTGTTAATTTTGCTGGCTCACGCATATGCAACATACACAACAATATATATTATGCAGGGTAGTATATCACTGAATGGGAGCATAGATCCTGTGCCTCGATTCAAGAAAGGGACTTTGAATTATGTAATTATGAAAATGTTGCATTTTTTTGCTATCGTTGCTTGCCAGATGTCTCAAAAGCCCTCTCACTTTACAACACCTATTCCAAACTTGATGCTGAGTTCGAAAAGAGATTTCAGTCTATGGAAGATAAGTTTCACAAGGGAATCAGTCACCATCTTACTAAATGCTTTGAGGCAGCTAATTTAGTAGCCTTGGAGGATACTTGCAAAAAGCTACAAACATCAGTTAAAGACTTATCAACAAAAATTAATGACCTGTCCACCTCTAGCAGTAATCTTCAGATGGAAATTGAAAGTACCTCAGTATCTTTAAACCCAACCCAATCTAGTTCTGCAGCTACGCCCCCAGCTGGCTCTGCTTTAAGTATAATTGATGAGCTGGCTGACCGTGACAGAAGAAAAAAGAACATGATTGTTTATAACCTACCTGAACCTGCTCCAAACAAAAGTGATAGTGATTCATTTACTGCTATGTGTTCTTCTGTTATCAATGGTTCATATGCTATCACAAATCAGTACGATTGGGGAAAAAACTGCCTAACAAACACAGGCCTCTGTTACTGAGCTTAGAACACGATGAAGACAAACTTACGTTGCTTTCTCGCTCTTACCTTCTACGCCATAATGATTCCTACAAGAACGTGTTCATAGCCCCGGACAGAACCAGGTTTGAGAGAGAAAAACATAAGAAACTGCTTTCTGAACTTAAACACAGACGCTCACAAGATGAGGTTGACCTAATAATCCGTAATGGAGCTATAATCACCAAACCTGCTAGAGGTAACAAAGCTGCTCACAACTCTGTACCTACTACAAACCAACATTCCTGACAACTTTCAAAATGGCCTGATTAACTGTTCCATGTCTCATACATCTGATTTAAGCTATAGCAGCCAATTTGATTCTTCTCCTGGCCCGTGTAATTTTGATAACTCTGGTTCCCCTGAAATTAGTTTTAAACTACCACAGCTTGCCATTGCTAATTATTGTAGTGTTAGAAACAAACAAGCTGAATTGGAATTGTTTCTAGATAATCAAGATAATCACTTATTAATTGGAACTGAATTGCACTTAAACGATACAATTTTTGATTCAGAAGTTTTCCCCAGAAACTAATATAGTATTCTGTATTCAGGAAGGATAGAAATATTCATGGAGGAGGAGTATTTATCCTAGTTGAAAAATCCATACCATCATCAATTCTAGAGATAGACTCAACTTGTGAAGTTGTCTGGGTCCTTTTACATCTCCAACATTCTCATGACATCATCCTGGGAGCTTTCTATGCTCCTCCAAATTCTCCATCATCTGTATGGGATGATCATGAGCTCTCTGAAAGTTTAACGCAAGTAAGGCAAAAATTTCCAACCAGTATTGGGAGGTGATTTTAATTGCCCTGGGGTGGATTGGTTGTCTGGTTCACTTATGGACTCTTACATAACATCAACTTTCCGAGAATCCTTGATAACACTAGCTCATGATTTTATGTTGGAACAAACTGTTAATTTGCCAACCAGAGGTAATCACATATCAGATTTGTGCTTTACCACCCACCCTGACTATATCCATTAGTGTATAACAGTATCAGGCTTCAGTGGCCATGAGGCAGTTATTGTAGAACTGGCCAATCTTCAGGTTGGCCACAAGAATGTTCAGAAGAAAATATACCTTTATAATAGAGCAAACTGGGATATAATTAAGGAAAAGGTCTCTACAGTTTCAGACATGTATTTAACTTTGAATGAAAATAACTCTAGAACTGTGGAACAAAATTGGAACTTTATTCATGAAAGTATTCTACAAATCGTTAAAGACCATATTCCAGCTAAGAAAATATCTACATCAAGTCGCTTATCATGGATGACCTCTCAACTCAAAAGGCTGATTAAAAGAAAACAACTTTTTGTATAAGCGAGCTAAAAGAATTAAACACCCTTCTGATTGGAAAGCATATAAAGACATGCAATCCCAAGTACGATCTGCTTTAAAGCAACAGCGCCTTAAATATCTTACTAGTAGTCTAAACTCAGATTGTGACAATAACAGAAGAAAAACATTTTGGAGGTTTATAAAGTCTCAAAAGCAGGATACAACTGGCATTAGCACATTACAGACACCTACTGATCAAGTAACTACACCCAAAGAAATTGCAGAAACTTTAAATAACCAGTTTAAATCTGTCTTTACAGAAGAGGACTTGGAAAGCATCCCTGAAATGCCAGCGTCCTCATATCCATCTATAAACAACATTGATATATCACCAAATGGGGTTTTCAAAATACTATCTGAGTTGGATCCCTATAAATCCCCTGGCCCTGATGCTATCTCTGGACATTTAGTAAAACAAACTGCTGCTGAAATTACTCCGATGCTGATCCATCTCTTTCAACAATCTTTGTACACTGGTGTGGTCCCTAGACAATGGAAACTAGCACATGTCACTCCTATTTTCAAATCTGACAAAAGATCTGTCCCACAAAACTACCTACCAGTATCTCTGACATCAATCATTTGCAAAGCAATGGAACATATACCCACAAGTCAAATTATGAAACACTTGGAAGCTCATGATATCTTAGACCCCTGTCAATTTGGCAAGGCATTCCTGTGAATCGCAGCTGCTTACTGTTACTGATGACTTTGCAAAAGCATTGAATAATAAACTCCAAGTAGACATTGGTATACTAGACCTGTCCAAAGCATTTGATAAAGTTCCACATAAAAGACTGCTAAGCAAAATTGAATTCTATGGCATTAGAGGCAAGATTTCACAATGGCTAGAGTCTTTCTTGAGCAATCGCTACCAACAAGTTGTCGTAGATGGTTCCTTTTCTAGTCACATCGGCAGTACCACAAGTAGGCATTCCAGCCCGATTTTAAATTTTGGAAAAATGGACTTTTTATATGCTCAATAGATAGAGTATTAATTGCCGATCTCAGAAATATATAGTTTGTTGGGTTGGAATTAACTATTTTGGCATGCACAGTGCTTTAAAACTGAAAAAAGGTACATTTTTTCTCCAGGGCTCCCCATACATTTTAAAGGGAAAAATGGCACAATTGAACCAGGAAGCCATCTAGCAATCTGGACTGTCTTGAAACTGCAGTTGCTTCTAGCTGCAAGTTTGTACATGCAATGAGAGTAACTTCAGATGTTATCGGATCTCAGTGATCTTTGTATGCTTTGTGGTGAGCAAATATGTTTCACCTACTGCACACTTCTCAATACAATGGTGTCATACCCATAGGTAAGTGGCTATCTCAAGTAAGTAAAAACATCAAAGTTAACAACTTATAAAGGTAAACAACTAAAGTGGAGGTGCCATAATGATGCAACAATACCTAAGGTGGAGTTGTGGTTTCAATTATGGCATTGTTATGCTGACTTTGAAGTGGTTTGCATTTTTGAGCTGATGACACTGCCATCAGAAAATTGCTCTGGAGCTGAAAATCGCTAACCCGAGCGGAGTAACTACGCACTTTAAAGTAAGCACCAGTGACTACCTTCCACCCAACAGTATGTTTTTTAAAGTTTTAAAGTATTCTACATACATTACAAGGCTTGAAAAGATTACAAAACAACACAAAACTTACTTATATGTAACGCACATTACAAAACTAAGATTTTCATGATGATTAGCGTGTGGACAAATCCCATAGCGAATTTCATCCTCATTGGAGCTCGGACTACGGAGCAATCCCAAGTTAAACGCGAGTTGTTGTTTTGTGCCAGGGTTCTATTGGGAATATACGGAGAAATTTTTTATTTAAAAATCTCGGATACTGGAATGCCTACCACAAGGCTCAGTTTTGGGTCCTACCTTGTTCTTACTGTACATGAATGATATAACTGAGGGTATTAGTAGCCAAATGAAACTCTTTGCAGATGATTGCTTAATATACAAAGTTTTTCACAGTTCAACAAACTATCAAACACTCCAACAAGACTTGACAATACTGTCAAACTGGGCAGATAAATGGCAAATGGCTTTTAACATCAACAAATGTAAAATTTCTAATCACCATAACAAAAGTTTATTTTCATATGTATTAAATAATGGCACCTCACTGGCAGTTACAGAACAACATTTGTATCTTGGAGTAAAGTTACATCACAGACTTTCATGGAAACCACATCAAGACACACGGTAGTGTGTCGTGCGGCCCAAGAAGCCGGCGCGCAACACCCGTGAGTATATTGACAGGAAGAAAGAAAACGAAATTGTCGCACCTTCATAGCTCTGTGCTGCCTTCATGAAACAAGACCATTTTTGCTGTGGACACTCCTTCCAACTTCAGCACTCCACATTCCAAATTTGAGCGCAATCGCTTCAAGCGTTCCCGAGATATGCGACCTCAAAAATTGGCTTAGTTTCTTTGTTTTTTTCTTCTTATTTTCTTCCTCTTTCCGCACACTTAAAAACTGCTATAAAACGCGAACGTCATATCCGATTGCCTTGAAATTGGCACACAGAAGGGGGGTATAAAGGCGCATCTCGGTACCAACTTTGGCTGGAATACAGAAAATTGCATAGTCTTTGCAACTACCGGCCATGCGCGGTTTGAACATGCGCGTGTTTTGAATAATAAAATGCGTGCAATACAGGGTTTTGGTATTTGCTAACTAGTGATGATCCTACCATTCCTGGTATACTTGCCGTAAGTGTGTATAATTCCGGTTATGCAATGATTTAACTGACGCGGAATTGAACGGCTTCGATGCCTGCGTACTGTTATACCCGGTATTGCGCGCGTTTTATTATTCGAAACACGCGCATGCTCAAACCGCGCATGGCCGGTTGTTGCAAAGACAATGCAATTTTCTGTATAAACTGCGCAAATTCACAGATTGCGCCTAACAACCCCCTTCGAAAAAGGCGGGATAGTGAAATACGCCATTCACAATACGTTTCTGTAAAATGTCAATATGTGAGAGTGTTTGTTTAGTCGTTGGTAAGCCTTCCTCAAGGGGGTGGTTAATTAGCGGTAGGGCCTGGTTTGTAGGTGTGTCCCTTGATGCGTAGCCACCATTATCCAGGGAACCAGACTTATAGCGCACGGAAACTAAGTATTAATGTTTTAGGAAGAGTAGAAGTAGTCTTCTGTGTTATAAATTCGAAGATATTGTTACTTCCGGTAACAATGATCCGGCACGAAAAACCGGATGATTCCAATCCCGGGTAGCTACTTGTCTGTACTGCCATAGATATACAGACAAGTACCCGGGATTGGAATCATCTCACGTGAGCCAATAACTTCAATGCAAACGCGTTCGCCGGATCATTGTTACCCCTTTCAGAAAAGGCGGGATAGTGAAATACGCCATTCACAATACGTTTCTGTAAAATGTCAATATGTGAGAATGTTTGTTTAGTCGTTGGTAAGCCTTCCTCGCGAAAGGGGGTGGTTAATTAACGGTAGGGCCTGGTTTGTAGGTGTGTCCCTCGATGCGTAGCCACCATTATCCAGGGAACCAGACTTATAGCGCACGGCAACTAAGTATTAATGTTTTAGGAAGTACTCACAAGAGTAGAAGTAGTCTTCTGTGTTATAAATTCGAAGATATTGCTACTTCCGGTAACAATGATCCGGCACGAAAAACCGGATGATTCCAATCCCGGGTACTTGTCTGTATATCTATGGTACTGCGGTTCTAAGAGACCTTGCGCGACAACAAAACGTCACGTGCGATAATTATAGTTTGAACTTCAAAAATAAATTGATTTGATTGGACGAAATCTTGTACACGTGATTTTCGCTTGTTTTGTTGTCGCGCAAGGTCTCTTAGAACCGCTGTATATTTATGGGGAAACAAAGCGTTAAAAGTCACGTGCTTGAAAGTAGCCAATGAGATCAGCAGCCTTCAATTTAAACTAGCTGCATGCTCGTGACGATACACATTTAAACTAGCGCCGTCCGCCTGGTGTGAAATTTCATTGGTTATTTATTTCTATTCACGTAATATTTCTGCATTTGGCTTACGTGGACAACCAACCTGAAATAGACTGTATGCTGCTGCCTGTTCAACATTGCCACTATACGCGTAAGGATTAGAGTGTTTGCTTTGGCTCGAAGATGGTTTCTTTTCCGAGTTTAAAAACCGGTTGTATATGGCGCCTCTCTACAGACTCTATGGGTAGCTTTCCCAGAGCACTTTTCAGGCGTACTACAACTGAAAAATACCGTAGTAGGCCTCACAGGCTCGCGTATCTCATCGTCTAGAAAGTGGGCGTGACCCGTACTTACGCGAACTAAAAGTAAGAGCAGCCCTGAGGCTTTGTTGAGAGAAGTAGTGGAAAATACTGAATACTGTAGACACACCGGCTATAAAACAGTTGGAAAGATACTTCTGTGTGTTGTTTAAAGCGGTTTGTTAAAAATCCGGATCCTTAGCCTTAGGAACATAGTCTCGCGTAGCCAGACCCTATTTCTCCGTACGGCGCTTATCGATTGGAAATTATAAGCGCCTGCTCCGAAAGCGCTTATAATTTCGGAGCAGGCGCTTATAAATTCCAATCGATAAGTGCCGTGCGGAGAAATAGGGTCTGGCTAAGCGGGACTATTAGGAACAGGGGCGGTGGAGCAGGCCAAAGAGTGAGGGGGCCAGGTCAGCTGCATATTGAAAACCAAAAAAAAAAGGTGACAGCCTGCTGACAATAGCTGCTCTCCACCGATTATATCTCCTTATTTATAACTACACATATACGTAGCTAAGTAACTTGCTACACTGCTTCTCTGAATACTGTGGCTGCTCTATTAGAGTATCCAGATCCTGACTGTTCTATTAGAGTTTCTCGATCTTTTCTTGCAAACAGTGTCCCATAAAAGCGGGAAGGGCCATGGCCCCCCCGGCCTATAATATTTCATTCTAAATTCTTCACAAAATATGATTTTAATACTGATTCCAAAATTAAATATAAATTTAATTTTGGATTCATAAATTGACACTTTGTATCAATTTATGAATCCCAAAAATGGATAGTTTTGGGATTCAATTAATGTAATTTATAAGTGTCTACCAGATAGATAGAAGTTAATAAACAAAAAACATAAGCTTGAATCGCCGCGACCGCCATTTCTAAAAGAAAAAAAAAATAAGACCAGCCCCAATCCAAGAGAATATCAGCCCATACTTAATAAATTTATAACAAACCCACAAATAATACTCAAAAGCAAATGCCCAGCACAAATATTTGCTGCCAAACGAACTCCTAAAGAAATTATTCGTGTCAAATAACTAGCAGTTTCAATTAAAACCAAAACAGGACCGCCTATACTTAGGAAGGTATAGTTGTGCATTTCGAGAATTGCAGGGGGGGGTGAATTTCTAAATACGGTTATTCAATAAAATTTACAAAAAGTACACAAACAAGTGCAAAAAAAATTTGGAATCTTCCATATGAGACTGCAGCAATAAAAAGCACTGAAACAAGCCGCTGAGACAAAACACAAATGAATGATTGTATTTTAATCCCTACTTTAGCCTGCTATGATGTATGGTTAAAGTAGGGATTAAAAATGCAATCATTCAGTTGTGTTTGTCTCAGCGGCTTGTTTCAGTGCTTTTTTATTGCTGCAGTCCCTACTCATATGGAAAATTCCTAATTTTTTCTTGCACTTGTTGTAATTAGATTTTGAAGATGGCTAAGGACCACTTCGTGGTCACCTTTGATAAAGACCACCTCTTTACATGGTAATATTCAAACGTGTATTTCATGACTCATATCAATGTCATCTCTTTGTCCACACTCCTCTCAAGTCATATACCATCATCACTTAGTTTGTACCAGCATAGATAATAATATGGTACCAGAATGTGTCATACAAAAAAATATTCCGTGCAAGTGAAATGTAGCTAGTATACACTACAACCTACCATATCAACAAAAAATGAAGTCTCCTAGGGGATGATGACCTTAAGAGCCTAGTCTTTTTAGCTGTTTTGATAAAGTGGTCATGACAGGATGTTTGGAACCTAGCTATTATTGTAATGTGAAGAGGTGATCTTTGTAAAGAGGTGATCTTATAAAAGGTGACCATAAAGTGGTCGGTATTCCTTAGCCATCTTTGCATGAGATCTAATTACAATGTGGCCTTTGTACAGTGGTGGTCTTTGTAAGAAGGTGGTCTTTTAAGAGGTGGCCACTAAACAAGGGTTTTACTCTAGGGTACATTTATATGACAATTTAACCATTTTCCACTTCCCGGTTTCCATTTCCACTGTTTCCAATTGCCTGACCACAATTGTAGTTAGCATTCTCAATTTTATACTTTTAAGAATTTCTTTTTATGACAGTCAAGATTATGGCCACACCAAGTCAAACCTTAGTTTCTAGTCACCCGCCCGCATGGTAAACCTGGAACCCTAGTTTATGAGGACTATTATTAATATTACAGGTGCTTAAGTGCATGTGACCCAGCAAGACACTTATTTTTTACTGCAAAAGATCGAGATACTCTAATAGAGCAGTCAGGGATTCCAATAGAGCAGTCACACTACTCTTAACTCTAATATTAGGTATATATGCGACACTAATAAAATGTTTCTAACTATAGCTAATTTTGTCGTTGGTTATATAGCTGTTCAGATTATAACTGTTACTAATACTTTTGTAACCAAAGAAATTTCAGTAGCATTAACTACTAGCCCATCATGTGCAGATGGGCCATAGCTTTAACTTTATAATTCAAATGCAGTCCTCTAATGATTAGTCTAGTAACTTCAAATTCCTTATCACTGAACACTGCAGGGGTATGGAAAGCCGGCAACATTCGGTGAGCTTAAACTTAAACTTTTCCATAACTAAAATTAGATTGGCAAGTAAAAACCCTTATAGTTTAAACATTCCCAGATGATCACTAAAAAACACTAGTCTGGAGCGCTCAATGACTCAAAACTTTGACAGTTACTTTTCTCAAGATTACTGAATAGAAGGCTGGAAACACATAGCTAGTGGGCTAAGACTTCACATTTGAATGAAGAATTTCTGATGTGATGATAGAAGTTAAATTTCATTTTGGATCATGATCATTTGAACAACTTAGCTATAAGTCATAGTAATACTTTCCTGACATAGCTAATGAGACATTTATTTCACTTGGAAAGCATAAGTAGCTACATGAGCAAAACATTTCCTATAGTATATTCTAAATAAATAAATAAATATACTTAAATGCTATACATCAGTGTATAGCTAGCCATGATCCATCAACAACTTCTCTAGTGCATTTTTTGCCGAAGCACAACTACTTATGTTGTTGGTTAAGTTTGACTAAAAACAAAATCAACATGAATTTGCTAAATTGAGCAAATAATAATACCATACAGTATATTGTCACAGTAGAGTCTATAGTCCTGAAGTCCTGATCATCCGCCCGCCCGCATCCATTTGTAGGCTTGGGAGTGACCAGAAACTAAGGTATGACTTGGAGTGGCCTATATATACATCATCAAGATAGCTAGATAGATCTATAGCTAGCTACTAGCTATACTTAAAATCAGAGGTGGTCATTCTTAACCCAGTGAACCTCAATTATTTTACTGACTTGAAAATTATTATTATTATTATTATTTTATTATTATTATAAAATAGCCGGAAGAATGCGTTTTTGGCCGAACAGGAAGAATATATATAGCTATAGCTACATGCAGATATCATTTACCTGATCTCTGTCACGTCCCACTTCATTTATCTGGTGGAGACTCTTGGATCTATTGTTCACCGGAGGAATCAAAGGTATTTTTCTGGGAGGAGGTGGAGTAAAGGCAGGCCCTTGGCTTGTTTTTCTTCGAGGAAGTGTTGGCGGTGGTCTTTTCGATAGAATATTCTCTTTTTCATTTTGCAATTTTCTAGCTAGATTTCCATGCCCTGTGTGCTCTCTCTCTTGTTTCAAAGCACTGACAAACTGACGAAATGCATCTTCACCTCCTTTCTTCGACAAGATCTGCACCAAATGTGACCCTTTATCATACGACGGCAGTTCATGTAGTTTTTGAAACTCTTCGTCAATCAGCAACCCTTTTGTACGTAATATGGGAAGCAACAAAAGCAAGTTAGTTTGCACTGCTATTTCTCGTCCACAATTTTGCAGCAAGCGTCTGTATTCGGAGTCAGACAACTGTACAGCCATTGTGATAATATTTCAGTACTATAAGCTTAATATACCTATACTTAGCTATATATATAGCTAGCCGAGTTAGCTACCACTGAGTTCAGCGAAATTAACGTAGCGACTGCACTGCCTGGCTATATAGATATATAATAATATAATACATAAATATTCTTTATATAGCTAACTATAATTCATGCATGCGTGCATGCAATACAAGTGCATGCATGCTAATACGGTGCATAGCTAGCACACACTAGCTATAGTAGAGTAGATGCTGGTATCATGAGGAGTATTATGGGTCACAGCTTAAATATATTCAGTGGGTCCTGCAGATTTAATTATATATATATAAAGGAAGAAAGGATGATACCATCTCAGATCAACATCATTGTGTAAAACTCATATGCATGCATAAGTATAATTTGCAATAAGTAAGTATAGTATAGTACAAGTAATTAGTTAAGTATTAAAATAAGTATAATTATAATTACTTTATTTATTTAGTATAATTAATTTAAGCATTTATAAGTAATTAGTTAAGTATAATTAATTAAGCAATTAGTTAAGTATAATTAATTAATTAAGTAAATAAGTAATTAGTTAAGTATATATAATTAAGTAAATATAGTTATTTGTAAGTAAAGTTGAAAATTTGAGGAATTATATTCATAGAAAAATTTGAGCTTGTAGCTATCAACTGTTGGGGTCACAGGGGCTAAAAAAGGGGCTAAAAAGGGGGCTAGTTGTGGCCAAAAAACTAGTTGTAAGTGACTTTTGGCTAGTTGTAAATGGTGATTGGGCTAGTTGTAAAAGTCAGGCTAAAATAGCAAGCTACACCACAGAAAAGTATAACCTCAAAGTTATGTATAATAGTATTATGCGCACGTGTGTACAGCTTAAATCTCTTTTACAGGAATTAGGCTAGAAGTACCTCAAGATCCTATCTTAAGATTGCTATTTTTCAAAAAATTTCTCCACTCCACTAGAGATTGCCTTACAATTCAGCCTATAGTCATGATAGTTACTTTTATTATACAGTCCACGATTAAAATTGCCTTATAATCTACTATAGCTAATAAAACAATAATTTATTCTAAAAAACTACTTTCAAACTCTAACTATGCTGCCTCTATACATAGTTCTTTTTATCCTTTCAATTCCCTTAAAACATCCTGATTTCAGCCATTTCTCTCAAACTGCTTCCAGATTCAATCTCATCATAGCTACATTTCAAAATTTCCTGGGACAGTATATATGCCCCAGTCCATCTAGGCCTTCCCCATCCACTGACACTTCACTACACAAGTTCTCTCTTCACTACTTTAGCTATTAGACAATCACAACAATAATTATAGAGTACAATATGTACATCAAACCTAAATGCAAATTTTGTTTACAAGTGTCCCCCCCCCACTCTCAAGTTTGGCTAGTTGTAAAAACAATTTTTTTAGCCACTGGTCGAGGATATTGTAATGATTTTGTGTACCACACTCTTCTTGAGGCCTGCACAATACAACAACAAATAATAATAATAGAATCTTTTGTTGTGACCTATATAGTGATGAGAGAGTTTTTGATCATGCTCCCTGGGAGTGAAACGTCTATTAAACCATTTAAGAAAACACATAGAGACTGAATATGTTGTCTTTCTTCAAGCTATACCACTGCAAGGTATAGACAAAATGTCAGTAACACTGCATGCATGTTGTATATATTAAAGTCAGACATTACGCATCTAACACATCTCCTTTGAACGGATTACAGTTACAATAGGACCACACAAAAGCTGTCTACTCCAGAATTGGTCTCATGTATGTACAGTATATGCATCCCAGTATGCATCTTCTCTGAGAATTTATTCTAATGAATGCTAGGGCTGAGTTTGTCCTTTTACAGGTCCATTGAATGTGCTTGTTGAAAATTCCAGCGTAATATCTAAATACTGTCCTAGATTAGGCACTCTAAATTAATTCTCCGTTTCCTGCCCTGTATAGCATTACCCAAGCATAGCTATTTGCATGCAGGCATGCGGGCAGTCCATTTCCATTATTTCATTATGACCATTATTTGCCTGGCACAGTCATAGCAATTTGCATGAGAGTATACTGAGGCTTGTACCTTGACACAGGAAAAGCATGTCCAAAGGTGAATTTGTGCAGACTTGATAGCACTGACACGCAAGCTGACACCCTTACAAGATTATTTTTACTGAGCCTGTACAGTATGGATATATATATTAATGGAATTTATTTGTAACTGGATTGGTAAAAAGGGGTCTTTCACGCACATCGAATTCTATGATTCTGCATGTACTGCTGACCCTATAGGGAGGAGTATGACACTAAATTAAACTAGTGATCACCTCATTATAATGACCACCTCCAAATAAAACTACATTTTTATAAAGGTATAAAAGTGCAGTGTTCATTACAGCCCTTTTCCAAACTTGTGATGGAGCTAAACCACACATGTCTGTTGATGACACTTTTACTGTCACCACTAATCATCTGGTTGGCTGAAATGTTAATTCTCTTGAGAAAAAAATCCACTTTTCTGTTTTTCAGGATCCAGCTCAACTTGCACATATTATAGCAATTTAATGCAATTTATGAGCTACATAATCCTCTATGCTATAATGCATATACAATGAAATACATGATTTCATAATCTACTGAAAACCTCTAAAACATAGGCAGTGATCATTAGCTAACCACAAATCCAATCAGAAGATAAAATAGCTCTTTAACCTGTGTCACTATGTAGAAACACTGTCCTAGATTAGGCATTCTAAATAAATTCTCTGTTTCCTCTCCTGTAGTATTACCCGAGCATGGCTATTTGCATGCAGGCATGCAGGCAGTCCATTTCCATTATTTCATTATGATCATTATTTGCCTGGCACATGTACAGCCATAGCAATTTGCATGAGAGCATACTGAGGCTTGTACCTTGACGCAGGAATAGCATGCACAAAGGTGAATTTGTGCAGACTTGACAGGCCCGTAGCCAGGGGGGGTTCGGGGGGTTCTGAAGAACCGCCCTCTTGGAAAAAAGGTCCACAATTTCAGTAAAAGGTCCACAATTTTAGCAAAAAGGTCCACAATTTTAGTATACAAGTCCAAATTTTCAGGAGCAAAAGTCCATTAGCTACAGTTTACTAGACACCACTATAATAAGAAGCTAAAATAAGTGCTCCGAGTAACTCATTCAGTGCTTGCATTAAATGCAATGCAAGATCGAGATACTCTAATAGAGCAGTCAACCACTCTAATAGAACAATCACTCTAATAGAACAGTCACAATTACATTTTCTTTTCAAAGCTACTTAATTTACATGTAGATTGTCTAAACCGAGCTTTCATTAAAATATAAGATTTTGGTGGACAAGCCCCTCCATGCAGAGCCCACGAATAGCATCCATGCTTCAACTCCATGCAATGTGTAAATTTCATTGTTTAAGATACCCTTTGTTCTGCTACACTGCCCCTGTTGATCATGGCAGAGTGCTCAATCTTTCCCATTCTTATTCATTGTGACATTCCAATATATTATATTTAGACACATGCATGTGCAGATGGTATAATTACAGTAGCAGTAGAGATATTTTTCCAGATATCATTCATACAGCTGGTCTTCAGCTTACCTAAAAAAATTGTTATTTTTATTGACTGAAATGCCACTAAATTCAACCTTTTAGTATCTGTTTTCAAAAAATTTTCTGGGGGGGCATGCCCCCAGACCCCCCTAGATTGAGTGTGCTTCGCACACCCAGTCTCAGTACCTTTATTAATCATCATGCAAGTAAAGGTCCACTTTTGGTCAAAAAGAACCCCCCTTTCAAAATTCCTGGCTACGGGCCTGCTTGATAGCACTGATACACAAGCTGACACCCTTACAGGATTATTTTTACTGAACCTGTACAGCATGCAAGAAAAACAGGAAAATGATGGAAGAATACGGAATAATGGAAGATTTTAATGCTGACAAAAAAGAGATGCGGGTGGTTTGGAAAGTTTATTTGGAGTGGCTTAGCTATACCTGCACTCCTCACCATTTACCTAGTAAGGAGTACAAAGTTATTAACTGCACAAACTATAAGCCAACTAAAGTCAAACCTATCCTTGAATATGCATGGTCACCTCACTTACAAGTAGCTAGATGTCTCTGCTATAGAAAAAGTACAATGCACTGCAGCATGATATGTATAGTGAATGAAGAAACAATGTTTACCGCTATGCTCAACTCACTTGGCCTTCTCTTGAATCACACCACACCTACTCTAAACTAGTTATGTTTTACAAGATAATTAATAATCTCATTGTTGTACCATCCGTATCATTAATCTTAATGTTAATGTACACCAGGGGGCATTCGCAACATTTTAGAACACCACATGCTAAACTTAACGTTTACCATTCATTACTCCTTAAGTCCTGCCTTCAATGGTTAGATCATGGAACAATCTTCCAGAGAGCATTGTCAACCAGTCACCCTTGAACAGTTTTAAAGATCTACTGTATAATCACTGTAGATTACAAATCTGGTGTTTACTGTATATATGTGTGTCATACTCTGTATAGAGTCCTACACAATAATAAAATAAATAAATAAAGTGTTATGATTGTGTTGCTAGAGTGCTTGTTAAGTTATACAGTTATTTCACAGCAGGAGTAGAATAGAATACCTTAGTTATTGACACAAGTCGGAGGCAAAACTGATGACAATGGTATCACCTTGTACAGGCACATGCCTTTTGTGTATCCCTTTAAACAATTTGATAATAATAATACAAGTGTTATATAATAACAACAACTGTTGTGATACAACTATGTTCAAGTAAAAAAACTGTCAGTACTTTGTACATGGCTTCATATACAACCAAAGATGAGTATTAATATCTACAACTGCTGTGATATAACTGGTTTATAAAGACTGTGGGCACTTCGCTTCATATTCAGGTGACACAAACATGTTATGCTGATGATTGCCACCATTACACATTTGGTGCATCTTACTGGACAATATGGTAGTTATTGCTCAAGCAATAGCTATACCATATTGTCCAAGTATAGATAAATTCTTTGAAGTATGACTTCACCCAAATTTAATGCCTCTACAAATAAATTCTCTCTTTCCTGTCCACCGCCCACATCTGGTTAGTGTCACCTCTAAATACTTCATTATTCCATATTCTTCCATTATTTTTCTTGCATACTGTACTCAGTTTGTAATAAATTAGCACAAATTCACATTTGTGCTATTTTTTGCAACTTAAAAGGGGAAGGTACAAGCTTCAGTATGCTTTTATGCAGCTTCTTATGGTTGAGGCAGGCAAATAATGGCTTGAAAAGCTTCCAATCTTATATATAATGGAATACTGGAAATGGACTGCCTACACACATGCAAATATATCCAAGTCCAGGATGAGAAATAGAGAATTTATTTGGAGTAGCCTATCATTTACCATAATTGGATATGAAATAATGACCTTATGAACACAGTGACTCATAATACCCTGCATGGTTCATAATAGCAACACTTTCAGTGATAAAAGATCACACAGCCTAACACATGGTGGGCCAATTATTAGGATAGTCAGTGTAGTTTATGGTTACACCTTTCCTACAAGTAATGTGAATCACAAGGGTCACAGTAGCTATTAGGTGATATAGCAATGCTTCAAGTGACTCTTACAATCACCTTGACCACGTAATGACATCACTGTGTGCATGCATATATAGTTACATTGGTTGCCAATTCATAAAGCAATATACAATATATATATATGTCTTCTTCAGTATCTTTTATGTGCTCAAGCAATGCCATTTTGATCAAGGTTGCAAATTTCAAGGGGGATTCTCGCGCATGTAGTTGCTAATCTGTAAAACCTGCAACAATTTCCACTCGTATCTCGAGGCCTACGACAGTTGCTTAATGGCAGAAGTGTCTCATTACTTAGTGGAAAAGCATACTGTAACAGGCCCATGCATGTGTTGTATGGCAAACTTAATAAAGTTTTGCCTAATATTTAAAATGTCAGCTTTAAAGGTTTTATGGTGAAAATTGTTACCAGATTCAATTTCAGCTTTCCTGGAGTAGCATCCCCAGAAAATTTGGAAACCTGTCACCAAAATTTCTGGAGTAGTTCTTGTATCAGTATTGAATATCATAATGCATTTATTAGCCCATTCTTCTATCCATGCTCCTGTGAAATATATACACTGGTCATCTGTAGATTGAATTGGTCTATACAATAAGCAGTCATCAGCAAACAAGCTGCACACAATTGGTTAAGTCATTTATATATGGAATATGCCTACAATTTGACATTACTCCTCAATGCATTTCTAAAGCAGGAAGCATCTCTCGTGATTGAAAGACAGCCTTTATTGACTCTCTCATTTAATCAAAGTGCCCAAAAAATTAACCAGCCTCATTAACTTCAGTATGCTGCAAAACTCTTGAGTGTTTAATATCACAAAACATCTGAACAGTCTCAATGTTCTTTCTAAATGCCAATATGGTCATGAGTAATATGTACTGTGAATGACTTTGTTTCAAATCTCAATAATTATATATATAATAAGAGAATTACAGAATTCAAATTGATGTGTTTGCTTCAACCAAAGCATATATATGATTTGATAAAGTACTACATTATAGAACTTAGACAATCATACTCAGTATATTACCTGTAATGGATTTCAACCATCATAATTAGTTTTGTGTCTTTGGGCTGTTCTCAGCACCCTTCTCTTTTTTGTGTCTCTTTCAATAGTTTGGATGGGATACCATCAGATCCTGTGGCTTTAAAGTTAAGGTCGACGCATCTTCAACAGTTGTTATGGAGATTCGAGTCCAGGGGTATGGACAAATAACCAGTCATAATAATGTTACAAAAAAGGTAAACAAAGAAGTACAAGGATAAATTAGGAATTTTAAGTTTGATTAGGGATCATAGAAATAAAGTGTGTGTGTGTGTGGGGGGCAGGGCCGCCCAGAGAAATTAAGGGGCCCAGGGCAAAGAGTTAAAGTGGGGCTCTTGACCCAAGTTATAAAATGAAGACCAAAAAAAAAAAAAAAAAAAAAAAAAAGGTCACAACCTGCTGGCAATGACAATAACTACCCATCACCAACCATATCTCCTTATCTATAAGCTTGCTACACTGCTCCTCTGAAGAATACTGTGACTGCTCTATTAGAGTATTTAGATCTGACTGCTCTATTAGAGTATATCGATCTTTTAAACAGGTATTCAGGGGGCCCTTCATGGGGCCTCCTGGGGCCCCTTTCAAGCTGGGGCCCAGGGCAAAATGCCCCAGTTGCCCCACCCTGTGGGCGGCCCTGGTGGGGGGGGGGGGGATTGAATTAGGGATTAAATTGTCCACTAGTATATCTTCAGGTGTAGGAAATCTTCCTTGTTTCACCATTTTTTTATTTCTATGATCCCTAATCAAATTTAATTTTTCTCCTACTTGTTACATTATAATTGTGTGCATTTGTTGAGTCTGTGCACTTACCAGCACAGAATAAATATAATGTGTTTTGTGTGCTAATCTGATCACCATTAGATTAGCACACAAAACATGTCATATAAGCACAGATTCAACATACGCACACAAAATGATAACAGGCAGTGACAGTCTTTTGTCATAAAGTATACTTTTCGAATGCAATGAACATCCATATAAGAACCTGTAGCACATGCAGAAACTGCAATTGTTACATGTATACATGTAGCTATACATATTTCATTTAACATCTAGGTGCTATACTATTCATGTGGTCACATTGAGTATGTGGGAAATTTTACATGACAATATACTTTCCTTCTTGCAGATGTTTATACACAAAAGGATGTTGTGGTTTGCATCAAGTTTAATAGCTACTTTAAATTAATGTTAGCATCACTATATGCACCAATCCAAATAACACAAGTACATTTAGTGATATAAGCATATCTATATATAATCAGGCAATTGTTCGACTGTGGCTATATATATACATTGCTATGGCTATCAGTACACCTGCCACTTATTGATTAAATTGTATATGACGATTATTTATATTCCTGGGATATGATTATGTCCACAAGACATACAGGGAACTATCATTACTAGCTATACACAGCAACGCGCAGGTTATATATGGAGAACAGTGTGCATCATGATAGTTGACATGCATATAGCTAATTCACACACCCTTTCACTTGTACTTTCAATTTCCTTGAGGTTTCTTTGCTTACTTTAAATTGTTGTAGGAATGTATGTAGTTGTAAACAGGATACACATTCTTGCAACCCATTTAAGATCAGGCTGCTAGATCTGCTAGGCTCATGGCACCATAACATTATAATGGTGTGTTAATATTGATTTCATCAGTACTGCACAAGTTGTAATTGCATTATTATAATGATCAGAAATGAAAAATGCATATTGCACTTTGCTCTTACACAACACACAAAAATGCTTATACCAACAAGTTTTATTAACTGAACAAAATAATCCAAAGCAATGTGTACATACAGAGCAGTCACTCTTTCAGGGTCATAATACTTCAATGCCACAGTGAGGCCATCATAGTTCCATGGCTTTAGCAAGATAACTTGATTGAACAGCACTGATTTGTAATTGTTTGGGCTTAATCAGCTTTGCTGTCTGCCCTTTTCCCCCAAATAATAATAATAATGATAATAATGGCAAGCTTAATTCATATACATAATATATATACCTATACCTACTCTTAGGTATGCATGTGTCATACTAATATATAATATAGCTAACACATGCATGTATGCATGTACATGCACATATGGGAGGTATGACTAAACCCCATATACCTATATTGTGACAAGGCTAACAGCATGCATTTAAATGGAGAATGCACTATATTTCTTGAGCACACCTGAGAGTGACCATGGTCTGATAGCTAAATATACCTGTTCCCTTAATTGGGCCTGTATCCCTCGGGCTTGGGAATATATACCAGGCACTCAGTATGCACCATAAGCAGTTGTATACTTGACATTTAGTAGATATCAAAATATGCATGTGGACCCAAGGATTGAGCTGAGGAGGCTGCAGTATGTCATTAACATGAATAACAAAAAAAACATAATTATATAGCTCATGCAATGCTCCCTTCAAATGTGACAATTTTTGCAATATAGAGTTGCTTGCTAAGAATATAAAGTAGCCTATTTACCAAACTTGAGTAAAATCACCCTAGCCATTCTCAAGATATACACAGCCAAAATATTTGTCTTTATTCACTTTTGCACACTTCACAGATATTAAAAACATGAACACAGAATAATTCTGATTGCCTTGAAATTTGACACACTTTTAAAAGAAAAACCTGGGGACCAAGTTATGAAGGTAAAGTTTTAAGTTAGTATGGTTCTAGTAAATGTTCACAAAGTTATGTGTACTTAAAACGTAATAAAAGCAATTTGTTGTCATACCTACAAGGTAAGCCACTTTAAAGAATAAGTTGAAAATCACTGTGTCATGTAAATTTGCAAACTGAATAATAATAGTAAAACTGAAAATTATACAACATAAAAGGTACATGAATGAAATACTTTAATAGTATACAGTCACCCAAATAGCTAGTACCATATACATCTGTTATAGAATATTCCACAATAAAAGCACCAGACACTTTCTGCTTGTAAGCTGTTATAACATAGAAAAAAAAATCAATACCAAAACGGCTAAGCTGGAAAAAAAATAGGGTGCAGCCTAAAAATTATCAGGGTTAAAATAGTGAAACAGTGTAGCTAAGCCAAGAAATGGCTTCAATCAAAGTTGTTGATTAATAATGAAAGCATAGTTATGTCCTTATTAAAATTACATATGTAAGAGTTAAAGCACTGCCACAAGTGCTGTACGTCAAATATGTACTAGTAATAGCATGGGTAGCAGTGAAATTTGGAATAAATACCACGAGTGTTGTATTGGAAATGGGGCCGGATAAATTTCCAATACAACACTCGTGGTATTTATCCCAAATTTCACTGCTATTCCCAGTTAATACCATACTCGCTGCATATACACATGCTGTGCATTAGTGTCGCTATGTACGCAATTTGTCACTATGTACTAAACACGCGTCAACACTAATTGGCGCTACATTGTTAACATCAATTCTAGCCAATGAAATTGCAATTACAACTTTTTCACTGCTACCAGTGAAATACGGGATAAATTTCACTGCTACTATTGAGACTTTTGTATGGGCAGTGAAACAGGTATGGTATTAAGCACGGAATACAGTTGGTTAGATATTTTTGTACCTATCTTAGAACAAGCATGAACATTATGCATCAGTGAACTGATCTATTTTAGAACTACAAAATGCTTTTTGTTCCACTATTCACTACTCTGTACAGATGATGTCACACAAGACTACCAAATGGTCTATAAAGTGAAGGGCCAGATTGTATAATATACACAAGTACTAAAACTGTTAGGTCATGGAACAATGCATTGTCATCCACCAGGCAGAGTGGTTAAGATGACAAGGAAACACACATCCTTAGCATATACTGAAAGCAGCAATGTCATGTAAACACAGAAAACCTCACAACTACAATGGGATAGTACCAGACCCACTAACACAAACATGAAATGCCAAGTGGTGAGTCTTACATGCAGGCATGGTCCAACTTACAAAAATATCTCCACATGCATACTGTGTACGTATATGGTTATTAAGCTTCATCAAGTGGCACTTAGCTTCATTGAAGTGGAAACGATAAGTCATGGAAAAGATGAAAAATAGCTCCAGCAAGGTACGTAAACGTAACCTTTAAAATGTCAGTTTACATTGGGCAGGCATCATGGCTAACTCACATAGGACATAACCCAATCATTTTGTTTATAAATTATGTAGTCTAGTATGTTTCACGAAGCTGGAATGAGCTACATGAGTTAATGCCATTGTTATCATACAATAGGTAACAAATATCAGATTTTTCTGGGGGTAGAAATACCATATAACGGGAAATATTCGAAGGCTAAAATAAATTATTGTGATAGTTGTATAAGTATTGATTACATAATAAAATGATGATCATAATACGTATTGGGAGTCACAAGAGTGCACTGTAGTGGATAGATTATAATATGAACTGTACATCTTTGAATCCCATTTCGGTGTTGAAAACATGATATGGCCAACGATTTGTAAAAGCAAAGAATAGATATTATGCACAAAACAAGCTTCACCCGAACACTCATAGTCAAAATTGTAAGTCATTTAGTGTTTGCCTAGCAAAATTTAAAAATGTGAACTACTTTTATATTAAGGAGTCGCATAACTAAGGAAAGTTTAAGACCTTAGCAATCAAAAGGAGCAACCCTTATTTAAGAAGCTCAATTATTAATGCATAGTTAGCTGCATACAAATTGACAAATTCATGCATTTTTATTACAAAAGAGTTTGCCTTTGCAATGGTAATGTCATCATGCTTTCCAACTAAGTATCCTGTTTTTTAATGAACATTTATTTATTTATTTATTATCTAATTCATCCAAATTAGAAGGGGTGGCACCAAAAGGCTAGGCCTGCACGAGGGTGCTTCCCCAGAATATAACACACATACAAACGTATACATAATAGTTACTACAGCATACAAAAATTAGCTACACAGAAAACATGTGCAAAAAGTGAGAAAACACACACAGGGGCTGATATAGGGGGGGGGGGGGGGTGGATGGGGTGGCTAGCCACCCACCATGAATTGAACTACTTCACTTACACATGCATTAATAGCTAAAGTACTCATACTAATCATATCTAATCAAAAACAGCTAAGCTGTAAAAAAAGGTGCGGCCCCAAAAAGGCCATGGTGAAAAAAGATGTGAAATCCAAGGTGGCGGCCAAGAAATGGCTGTGATGGTAGGTTAATGGTAAAAATTTTAAAAACGACAATTCAGGTGAATTTTGTGTCAATTGACCAAGCGGCACCAAATTCACCTGAATTGTCGTTATTAAAATTTTTACCATTAACCTACCATCACAGCCATTTCTTGGCCGCCACCTTGGATTTCACATCTTTTTTCACCATGGCCTTTTTGGGGCCGCACCTTTTTTTACAGCTTAGCTGTTGTTTTTGATTAGATTTCACTTCTTTTTGTATTTGTATACCCCAAAGCCAGCCTATGGCCGGCTTTGGGACTTTTTAAAACTATCTTTTTTTTCTTTACCACAGGAAGAAGAAAAGACGAAGCAGATGTACTTTAAATATTTTATCAGTAAATGTACAAATTATATATATATATATAAAATACATAATTATTACAGAACTCTCCATGGTGGTTTCTTTATAACTGAACACTCTACAAAGTGACTTCTTCTAGCTGATATTTCTACAGGGTGATTTGTTTGTAGCTGAACTCTCTACATGATGGTTTCTTCACAGCTGAACTATCTACAAGGTAACTTCTTCTAGCTGATGTCTCTACAGTGTCACTTGTTTGTAGTTGAACTCTCTACATTGTGGTTTCTTTGTAACTGAACTCTCTACAAAGTAACTTCTTCTAGTTGATGTCTCTACAGGGTCAGCTGAACTCTCTACATGGTGGTTTCTTTGCAACTGAACTCTCTACAAGGTGGCTTCTTCTAGCTGATGTTTCTACAGGATTTGTTTGTACTGTAGCTGAACTCTCTACATGATGGTTTTCTTTGCAGCTGAACTCTCTACAAGGTAACTTCTTCTAGCTGATGTCTCTACAGGGTCACTTGTTTGTAGTTGAACTCTCTACATGATGGTTTCTTTGTAGCTGAACTCTCTACATGATGGTTTCTTTGTAGCGGAACTCTCTACAAAGTAACTTCTTCTAGCTGATGTCTCTACAGGGTCACTAGTTTGTAGCTGAACTCTCTACATGGTGGTTTCTTTGTAACTGAACTCTCTACAAGGTGACTTCTTCTAGCTGATCTTTCTACAAGGTGATTTGTTATAGTTGAACTCTCTACATGATGGTTTCTTTGCAGCTGAATTCTCTACAAGGTAACTTCTTTAGCTGATCACTGTACAGGGTGATTTGTTTGTAGCTGAACTCTCTACAGGTGATTTGTTTGCAGTTGAACTCTCTACATGATGATTTCTTTGTAGCTGAACTCTCCACAAGGTAATTTCTTCTATCTGATCTCTGTACAGGGTGAATTGTTTGTAGTTGAACTCTCTACAAGGTAACTTCTTCTAGCTGATCTCTCTATACAGGGTGATTTGTTTGTAGCTGAACTCTCTACAGGTGATGCGTTTGTAGCTGAACTCTCTACATGGTGGTTTCTTTGTAACTGAACTCTCTACAAGGTGACTTCTTCTAGCTGATCTTTCTACAGGGTGATTTGTTTGTAGCTGAACTCTCTACAAAGAACTTCTTCAAACTGATCTCTGTACAGGGTGAATTGTTTGTAGCTGAACTCTCTACAAGGTAACTTCTTCTAGCTGATCTCTATACAGAGTGACTTGTTTGTAGCTGAACTCTCTACATGATGGTTTCTTTGTATCTGAATTCTCTAAAAGGTAACTCTTAGCTGATCTTTCTACAGGGCGATTTGTTTGTAGCTGAATTCTCCACAATGTAATTTGGTTGCAGCTGAACTCTCTACATGGTTATTTCTTGTAGCTGAGCTGTCTACAAGGTGACTTCTTCTAGCTGAACTCTCTACAGAGTGATCTTTTCATAGCTGAAACTCTCCACAGGGTGATTTGTTTGCAGCTGAACTCTCTACATGATGGATTCTTTGTAGCTGAACTCTCTACAAGTGACTTCTTCTTGCTGAACTCTCTACAGGGTGAATTGTTTGCAGCTGAACTCTCTACATGGTGCATAGTTTCTTTGTAACTGAACTCTCTACAAGGTGACTTCTTCTTGCTGAACTCTCTACAGGGTGAATTGTTTGTAGCTGATCTCTCTACATGATAGTTTCTTTGTAGCTGAACTCTCTACAAGGTAACTTCTTCTATAGCTGATCTTTCTACAGAGCAATTTGTTTGTAGCTGATTTCTCTACAGGATGATTTGTTTGTAGCTGAACTCTCTACATGGTGGTTTCTTTGTAGCCGAACTCTCTACAAGGTAACTTTTTCTAGCTGATCTCTCTACAGGGTGAACTGTTTGCAGCCGAACTCTTGCAGGGTGATTTAAACGCTCTACAGGGTGACTTCTTTGCAGCTGAACTCTCTACATGATGGTTTATTTGTAACTGAACTCTCTACAAGGTAACTTCTTCTAGCTGAACTCTCTACATGATGGTTTATTTGTAACTGAACTCTCTACAAGGTAACTTCTTCTAGCTGATCTTTCTACAGGGCGGTTTGTAGCTGAATTCTCTACAGGGTGATTTATTTGCAGCTGAACTCTCTATAGGGTGAATTTTTCTAGCTGAACTCTCTACAGGGTGATCTTTTCGTAGCTGAACTCTCTCCAGGGTGATTTTTTTCAGCTGAACTCTCTACATGATGGTTTCTGTGTAGCTGAACTCTCTACAAGGTGACTTCTTCTAACTGATCTCTCTACAGGGTGATTTGTTTGCAGCTGAACTCTCTACATGGTGCATAGTTTCTTTGTAACTGAACTCTCTACAATGTGGCTTCTTCTAGCTGATCTCTCTACAGGGTGATTTGTTTCTAGGTGAACTCTCTACAGGGTGACTTGCCTGTAGCTGAATTGTCTATCAGATTAACTGGTTGTAGCTGAATTCCCTACAGAATAACTTGCAATGTAATATAATTCTTTAATGGAGTAAGTTGTAAACGTAGCCGAATGCTCTATTAGGTTGACTGTTCTATTAGAGTATCTCGATCTCGCATTTGCAACACGTAGTTGGCTTTCGAATCCTGACTCAGTGGTTTGTAATCCGATTCTTCTGTACTACTGCAAGAACTTTCTATGATGATTATTCCAGCTACACACCGATTTTCAGCTCATTGCTCTAAGCGGTTTGCCTGCATGGTAGGCGTGAAAACTAATAGTTTTTTATTCATAAAAATCGATTGCGTAATGCACCTATCAATGTTAAGCCCCACTACCCCCCTCCCGGGCTTACTAAGGGATTAGTGGGGGATTTTCGCCGATTTGATCAGAAATTTTGCCCCACTAGTGGGGCATTTGACCGTTCGAAATTTTAGGCGTTTGCTTTAGCTTGCGAGCTATGAAAATTAATCTGTTTCCTAAAGTTTATTCCAGCGATACTACATGGAGATTTGACCACTAGTTGTTCCCCAGTGGGTGGAGAATTTGATTTTTCAAAAAGTCAAATCCCCACCATTTCCCCCACTACGCCCGGGAGGGGGGAGATGGGGGATAACATTGATAGGTGCATAATTGTGACACAGGTTGGGTTTTGCGTCATATCTCCATGGTCTTTATCTCAATTCCTTTCAAACCACAAAAAGGCACTCCTACGATGGTTACTCCATCTACATATAAATTTTCAACTCATTCCTCCGAGGCGTTTACCCCGTAGGCGTGACAGACCTTCGACCTTATTTTACGCACATAATAGGTCATAACTCCGTGTATGTTCATCGGATTCCTACCAAAGTTGGTACTGAGATCCGCCTTAATGAGCCCTTCAAGTGTGCCAAATTTCAGCACTATCCGAGTACGCATTCGTGTTTTATGTAAATATTTTAATAACGACAATTCAGCTGAATTTGGTGCCGCTTGGTATTGGCACAAAATTCACCTGAATTGTCATTATTAAAATTTTTACCATTAACCTACCATCACAGCCATTTCTTGGCCGCCACCTTGGATTTCACATCTTTTTTCACCATTGCCTGTCTGAGGGCCGCACTTTTTTAACAGCTTGGCTGTTTTGGATTAGATTTCACTTCTTTTTGTATTTGTATACCCCCAAAGCCGGCCTATGGCCGGCTTTAGGGCTTTTTTAACCTATCATTTTTTCTTTACTACAGGAAGAAGAAAAGATGAAGCAGGGTGATTTCTTTGTAGCTGACCTCTCTACCAGGTTATTCTTCTAGCTGATCTCTCTACTGGATGACTTGTTTGTAGCTGAACTCTCTACAGGGTGGTTTGTTTGTAGCTGAATTTTCTACAGGGCAATTTGTTTGCAGCTGAACTCTCTACATGGTAGTTTCTTTGTAGCTGAACTATCTACAATGTAACTTCTTCTAGCTGAACTCTCTACAGGGTGACTTTTTTCTAGCTAATCTCTCTACAGGGTGACTTGTTTGTAGCTGAACTCTCTACAGGGTGATTTGTTTGTAGCCGAACTCTCTACAAGGTAACTTCTTCTAGCTGATCTTTCTACAGGGTGATTTGTTTGTAGCTGAACTCTCTACAGGGTGATTTGTTTGTAGCTGAACTCTCTACAAGGTAACTTCTTCTAGCTGATCTTTCTACAGGGTGATTTGTTTGTAGCTGAATTCTCTACAGGGTGACTTGTTTCTAGCTGATCTCTGTACAGAGTGACTTGTTCCTAGCTGAACTCTCTACAGGTGATTTGTTTGCAGCTGAACTCTCTTACATGGTGGTTTATTTGTAGCTGAACTCTCTACAAGGTGACTTCTTCTAGCTGATTTCTCTACAAGATGACTTGTTTCTAACTGAACTCTCTACAATGTGATCTGTTCATAGCGGAACTTTCTACTGCATGGGTGATTTGTTTGCAGCTGAACTCTTTGCATGATTGTTTCTTTGTAACTGAGCTCTCTACAAGGTAACTTCTTCTAGCTGATCTCTCTACAGGGCAATTTGTTTGAGCTGAACTCTCTACATGATGATTTCTTTGTAGCTGAACTCTCTATTAGGTACCATCTTCTGGCTGATCTAACTACAGGGTGACTTGTTTGTAGCTGAATTCCCTACAGAATAACTTGCAATGTAATAAAATTGAGTAAATTATAAATGCAGTTGAATACTTTATTAGGGTGACTGTTCTATTAGAGTATCTCGATCTCGCATTTGCTACACGTAGTTGCCTTTCGAATCATAACTCGGTGGTTTGTAATCCGATTCTTCTGTACTACTGCAAGGACTTTCTATCATGATTATTCCAGCTACATACTGATTTTCAGCTCATTGCTCTAAGCGGTTTGCCTGATAGACACGAAAACTAATAGCTTTTTTATTCATAAAAATCGATCGCGTAGTTTTGACACAGGTCGGGTTTTGTGTCATATCTCCGTGGTCTTTATCCCGATTTCTTTCAAACCACAAAAAGGCACTCCTACGATGGTGGCTCCATCTACATAGCTATTTTCAACTGATTCCTCAAAGGAGTTTACCCTGTAGGCGTGACAGACCTTCGACCTTATTTTACGCAAATAATCGGTAATAACTCCGTGAATGTTGATGGGATTCCTATCAAAGTTGGTACAGAGATCCGCCGTAATGAGCCCTTTAAGTGTGCCAAATGTCAGTCCGATCCGAGCACGCATTCGTGTTTTATGGCGGATTTTGCGAAGTGTACGAAATGAAGAAGAAGAATTAAGAAGAAAAAAACGAAGAAATTAAAACGAAATTTTGTTCGCTCGTATCTCGGAAATGGCTGGAGCGATTTTCTTCAAATTTGGTGTGTAGACTCCCCTTGCTGGCCGGCACCTCTCTAGCAAATTTGGTTCCAATCGGATAAGGGATCACAGAGCTACATAGGTGTGAAAATTGCGTTTTCTTTCTTCCTATTAATATACTCACGGGTGGCACGCCGGCTTCTTGGGCCGCACGACACACTACCGTGTGTCTTGATAATACACTTGTATATAGGACACATTTTTCTGTTATGTTTAGTGACAAACTCTTTGCATATTTGTTCAACATTCAGTGGGAAACTAAATCCTTGCATTGCCAACACTCTGAGGTTACCCAGTCTTTCATCACTCATAGTGGTGCACAACCATGAATGGATTTGCCTGAGACAAGAAAAGGTCCTTTCTGTCTCAGTGCTTCCGATGGGTAGTTTTGCCAATATGCAGAGGAGTTCTCATATATTGGGGAAGAATAGGATCTGCATCTTCACTCAACAAATGAGTTATAGACTTATCCTTTAAAGTTGCGCAGAAATTACTGTAGTGAGTTTTCCATCTAGCAAGCTCACTATCAAGGTTGTCATCTGAGCTGCTTGCAGTAAATGATTCCATTTAGATTTTTTAAGATGGTACATAACTGATGCCCGTCTTTTGTGGCAATTACAAGTGTTTACATGCAAGTACCAGTGTTTTTTTAGGTTCAGTACAAGTGGCCAGCACAAAATCACTTCCAGATTCAATCTCAGGAGGGAAATTTTCTAAATTTTCCTGGGGGGCATGCCCCCAGACCCCCTAGTAAGAGCATGTTCGCACACTGAACCTATTAACACAAACACTTTGATAAATCCCCACTTCATTATATGGCAGTGCTCACTGTATAAAAAAACTTGCAAAAGCATGCCAGCCACCCCCTTTGATTTATTTCTGGATCAGCCCCTGACACATACGCACATGTACACACACACACGCGCGCACATGTACACACATACACACACACAAGACAAAGTAACAAATATTACACATCTAGCTACACCATTGCAGATATTCAGCAGAGGATACAGACTTTTTAAAAAGAAAGTCATAAATATGACATAAACAAAATACCAGCAAGAGATGGCTACGCTATCTGGCTAACAAATTTCCCACTAACTTTGTCTTATTCTTGCCAGGTCTGTTTTCTAAAGAAAGACTTCTGTATAGGCGTGTCAAGGGCTATACATTGCTCTAGAGGCCCTGGGAAGACACTGAAGTGCATTCAGGTGATGTTTTATTAGGTTGGAGTAGCTTACAACCTTGCACAAACATGAAAATGTCTATGTTTTGTGTCATTGTGGTCCATCCAAAGCTCCCAGTGGCATGGAGGTTGGCCATTATGACACATGACCATTTTAAACCTAACACAGGGAATTGTAGAGGCTAGTTTGCATAATTTTTTGTTGTTGTTTTTTTGTTTGTTTATTTTTTTTTGAAAAACACATTGAAATAAGGTAACACACGTCATAAAAATAGTTTTATACACATTTTAATTAATTCAGTTTTATATACATTTTAATTAATTCAGTAAACAATGAAACAAGACTCACATTGATTGCTTGTAAAAATTGGTTGAGCGCACATACACTTGCATGCATGTGCACACACACACGTATGCATGCATGCACACACACACATACGCATGCTCAAGTTGGAAGCAAGTCAACCATCAAGGGTGGCTAAAAAAGATAAGTAGCAAGTTGCTGGCAAGCAAGTCTTGAACATCAATCACACACTATGATTATCAATTGTGTATTTGCAAGTAGGCATGGTACATGTGTATTAATTAGATATGACTCAACACATGGAATCTAACAAGGGGTCCCATATTAAAGGAAAATATCAGCAAACAATTGAAACAAAGTAGCTATAAGCCAGGTGTAGATTACAGGAATGCCAGGTCAAATGTAATTGCAGTCTCATAGGATCAAATTTGCACTTGTACTTGATTTATAACACTTTTCTTCAGATGCTTATAAAATCACCAGCAAAATTATAAGCAAAATACTGAGGTAAAATATTTTATTGCTAACACCTTTGCTTTGTTCTTTGTCATCTTTGAATTACAATGTAACTTCATTGTAATGAGGTAAACTTTCTTTGTTGATGTATGTTTCTGCTGGCACACAGTTTTTCCAAGGTTGTGTTCTGTCTATCACGTGTACTCTACTGTTTAAGTTAAAGTTGATTGTATAATCAGGTAACAACTCCAGGAGGTTGTGAACAATTACAGCACCATCACCCATGACTGAGAAAATTATATATTTATTTTGGGTGACATAATAATTGTGACCAGATTTGCGAAAAGGTACCTTTTCCTTTTCCACACATTTTACATGTCAGAAAACAAAATAATGTAACACTTGACTCTTTTTACTGATTAACTTGCTCTTATATAGCTTCACAATGTAGTCAGATACTTTAGCTGCACTCATGGAAAAATTCAGGCAATTATATGTAATGATAAAAAAGTTATGAAGCTTCAAAGGTCAAAAAATGGGTCAAATTTTGTGTGTGAAAAAGGTACCTTTTCACAAACTCGGTCACAATTTGTGACCGGATTTGCGAAAAGGTACCTTTTCCACACATTTGACATACCAGCAAACAAAATGATGCAACACTGGACTCCTTATACTGATTAACTTGCTCTTGGTATCAAAATGTAGCCAGATACTGTAGCCACATTCGTTGAAAGTTTCAAGCAATTATATGCCATGATCAAAACGTTATGAAGCTTTAAAATTCAAAAAATGGGTCAAATTTTGTGTGTGAAAAAAGGTACCTTTTCGCAAATCCAGTCACATTGATGATGGAACAAATCTTGTCATTTGAAGCATACAATATAACCTAAGCACATTGAGGGCTATGGAAGAACAGTATACGTAGTTGCTTTGATTCAGCTATAGAACCTAAATCACTTAGTTGAAAGTACAGTGAAGCTGTAAACTGTTGTTAAGGAGAAAATAAACCTATAAGCTAAAGACAGGCATTAGGTATTTAATGTATTATTTGCAAATCACATGTTAATTATTTAGACAATTAATGTCCATATTTTTCAAGGGCAAATGAGTTATATAATTATGCTGTATAACTAACTTAAGAAAACTAATTAAGCATAGCACTGCTGCTTTCTCGACCTTCAGAAGGGTGGTGCAGCAGGCCAGACTGGGGTGGGAAACTTTGGTTATGAATATTTGAACACTACAACACTGAGATATCAATGCCATACATTCTTGGGGGTCTGGGGACAAGCCCTCCAGGAGGTCTGAGATAATATTTTATTACATTCTTAGACCTCTCTAAGCGACATCTGTCCCTCATTAGTGCATTCCTAAGAATAGATAGCAGTGTTTTATATGGCATTTATCTTTCCTTTGAAGTGAGGTGTGAAAGTAGTACAAGAGTCCTCTTTGTTATGGACTCTTGTTATCCCAATAATCTAAAATGGAAATGCATAGCATTTTCATTATAGAAATAAAGCAATCTATTTGTCTAGTTGATGTAACCTCTTTTCTGTATATGGTCCATTTTAGATGATCTGTACAACTATGCTTACAAGATTCACACATTGTGGCTATATGGAATACAGACAACATACAAGTATTTATAACAGATATTCATCATCATGTTTAGGCATATTAACATTAGAGTCTCTTCTGAAAAATGTGCTATGTAGTTCCCTTAATCTTTTATGTAGTTCAGAGAAGGGAAATCTATGGTCAGGTCGATAGTTGAGACATTCCTTCATCACACTGTACACCTCCTTGGGGCACTCGATTGGCTTTTCCATTATCTTCTTTTCTAAAACAAATTTCTTTACATCATTGCCTTTCATGGTAGGATAAGGTGCACCACCATAAGTAAAGACCTCGGCAAGAAATACACCAAAGGACCACACATCTGATTTGAGGCTAAACTTTCTGTTACTAAGAACTTCTGGTGGTTGCCATCTTATAGCTACTTGAAGTGTTTCACATATTTTATGACTTTCTTTGGGCTTCAGGCGCAGTGCTTTATTGAAACTGGCAATTTTGCATACCTGGTGAGCGTCAATAAGAATATTGCTGGCTTGAATATCACAATGGACAATGTTTCTTTGTGCTAATTCCATCATACCACAAGCCACATTAGTTGCCATTCCCAACAGTATTGAGCTATTCAAGTTGGCCTTTTCATCATGCAAGTAGGTTTTCAGTTTTCCTCTCTCTGCATATTCAAATACTAGCGAAAATGTCTTTTCTGATTGACTAAAATCAGCAGTAATAAACTTGATGATATTGGGATGTCGGCAGCTCTCTAATATGGAAATTTCTTTGCCTAACATTTCTTGTGTATATGTTACTTTAGGTTTTCTGATGACAGTCATTAAATCATTTACTTTATTGACTGCTAACCAAAATTCACCACTTTGGCCTTGTGCTACTATTTTTATCTCCACATATTCAGCCTGTAGAAGTAAAGATACATTATGTACCCAACAAATATGACCATTTAGAGAAAAACACGCACAGTTTTATGCACATGTTAGATACACAGAAAATCTATTAGCTACATAAGCCTAATGAACATAATGCATTCTACAAGATACATGCTTTTTAGACCACCTGTGTTCTACAGTGGCTTCCTATTAACAAAACTGATGACTATTTGCATCCTGGGGTTGAAACTGGGTCATTACTACTGATCTGGATGACCCACTGACCCAAGGAACTGGATGCAACTCTAATATCATGAAATGCATTAACAGCTACACAGTGTAGCGGATCTACTAGTGTATTTTAAATGGGTACAGTAGCCATACCAAGAGAAACTCTAACACAAGTAAGAATATGATTTACAATCAATCGGTGTACATGGCTCCATGTAACCCAAACACATTTTCAATAAGTGGGCACAGCTTTGTTCATATGTACCTACAGACTTCAGTTCGCCTTACTGGTATTAAATGGGGGTGGGTCCTTGTATGCTAAACGGTATCACACATTCCCAATAAGTGGGCTTGACTTGCAAAAGACCTACAGACATAGCTTTATGCATCTACTAATAAATGAGAATGGTCCACACATGCTTGTGGACAGTACCACACTTCGATTATCCAAATCCCAATGTATCTCAGGCAATGGTAAAAGTGTTCAGATAACTAAACAGAACTCTGTTGAAATACTCTAATAGAACATACATCTGTACTCAAAATACTCTAACAGAACAGTCATTTCCAATCTCGGATAAACAAGTGTACAGATAAGCAAGGGTTAGATAACTGAGGGTCTATTGTATCTGTATCTGTATGACACTGATTGTATCAAGTGATCGCTATGTTCTTTAAACTTAATGAATGCTCTATTAGGGTGATTGCACTAATAGAGATCTTGTTAGTGCATTTTCTACTGTGGTTTTGCATTATAACTCAATGACGTTGTTTGTTCTAGATCCATAGTCCCTCATTTACACCACCTATGGGTTGGATGTTGAAGCAATAGAACATTTGTACTAAAGTTGATATGTCTTAATATTAGTAATACAGAGATGTTATTTGAGGTTTGCATCACAATAATACATACAGTACAATAAATGTTACTTTAACTTTAGAATACAGCCACTAGCTTGTTGCTATTACAGTGTTTGGATCAGAAGATATTGTATTTATATTTCAAATCATAAAGGAGTATGACAGTGTTTACATCTTGACAAAACAGACCATTTTATATTTTATAAAGGGTTAATTCTAATAATTTCTGTAAGCAACTCAGTACTCACCTTTCGCTGAGGTGAATGAACAATGTTGGGAGTTGGTTTTTCATACTGATCATGTTCTTCTTCGGGTTTGGATTTCTATATTAATAAAATAGACAATTTAAGTAAATAATTAACAAAGCAAGTGCTTAATGTTTATAATATTATGAGCAGTTAGAATCTGTACTGTATATAACCAAGAGTTCATTATATGTGACTGGATCTGCAAAAAGGGGTCTTATAGCCTTTCCAAATTTCCATGTTTGATGATCATGTCTTTAACCCATTGTCTTATACTTACATCCAGAAATAGTGCCATGTGACCAAATTTCAGACTGGTACCATATACACAAGTCACGTTATGGATTGCCAAGCACATGCAATTGGAAAGGCTATAAGAACCCTTTTCGCAGATCCGGTCACATATATGCACTGTGAAGTATAAGATCTTATGAAAAATGTAATATTAAACAGCCTTTTAATTGGCATGTGCTAAGATGTAGAGAAAGCATAAGTACAGTGGTAAGATCAGGGGCAGCGGAGCAGGCCAAAGATTATGGGGGCTAATAACTATGGCTATATAATGAAATTAACTTTACATAAATGCCATTCAGCATGAGTGTCTGGGGGCATGCCCCTCAGATTTTAGAAGCACTAAAAATATACTACGTTGATACAGGTAAAGTATGTGTTTACTTTTGGTTATAATTGTGACTGTTCTATTATAATGGTTGACTGTTCTATTCGAGTATCTTGAAGATACACAACAAGGTAAGGGGTTCTCAAGAACAGTTTCTATACTGCACAGTTTTAGCTCTTTGGCTACTCTGTTAGAGAAATTGAGCATTCTATTAGAGTACATCTTTCAAAGTTTTCAGCTCCACTATACTAATTAACATTCTGAGAGGAAGCAATGAAGTGGGCATTCAGTCACCAGTTAAAATTTATTGTCACACCATGGAAAATGAATCCCTGAACTATATCCCTGTGTAATCTGGGGGTTTCAAAATCAGTAGTACAATAATGACCAACTATTATGGAGTGTGCAGTTCAGTTACATCACATATACCATGCATGACAAGATTAAAAGCAAAAATACAGTAAAAGATGCTGCATACATGATGCTAGTATATCTAATATGAACTTACTGGTTTTAATTGCATGTAACATCTTGCAGGAAGGGGTTTGCTTTTCTGAGTAGCTGCAGCAACCTTATCATCAGGATGTTGATAAATCTATTAATTACAAGCTTATAACATATGTTGTCCATGTCCCAAGCCTCCCAGCCAATCTTAACTAATTGTTTTGTATTTGTTCTTTGTGCATATGTTATTTAGCCGTGCATACTTTATATATCTTGTTTCCTAACAATATTGCACATTATAAGCAAATGGCAATATTTTATATGTATATGTGTGTTCCATGACTGACCTTACGAGGTAAGACTGTTGAATACTGGTTTCCTCCAACATAATCATTATCAACAGCAGACTGAACTACAATGTCGTCGTATTGCCCTTCTGATGTGTTAGTGGGAATTTTTCCCTATCCAAAGGTATTGAATATATCCACATTGCAGATATGTTTTTACCAGTTACCTCATATGCACCATCATCGTACTTTAGGGATTTCACAAGAGTAGTTAGGTCATAGACTTGCTCTTGTAAAGTTTCCATCACCGTCCCAACCTTATTTTCTAATGACTTGTTTAGAACTTCTTGACCTTCCTTGATAGCCTTCAAATCTCTTCCCATTTGCTCCAATTTTTTCTCTAGAACTGTTAAGCGATCATCCTTTTGCTTTTCTTGATCAATGAGTAGATGATCCTTAACAGGCTTGCAGTCAGTAATTTCCTGTATTAAAATCAAACAGTATATAATTATACATAATATGCAAGACTGCTATAGCTATCATATGTGTACACAGTGTCCCATGCACGTAAGGTGATTACATTTCAGATTACATGCAAAATTCATCTTTTAGCTATACCTGTTTATAATAATTTTCTTCAATTGATAATAGCTAAATTGTTTTTGTTGTTTTTTTTGATAACACTCTTAATTGTTCCACTCTTTTGTTTTCTTTTGTGAACATTCTGTTTGTAATTAGTCCAGTTATGATTGTGGTAGAATTTAGAAAAGACACACTGCTAGGAGTCACCCAAAATGCAAAATGTGACGGAGTATTTAACTAGAGGGTCTGACTCCTGGGAAACTAGTTGCTCTGAGAAATTATATGTGATGACTATTTTTGACATTTAAGTTTTAATAATTACATACGTAGATTCTAAGAATTTTGTGTGTGTATAAAACAGCTATTGGTCTGAAAATATTAGATTAAAATCTGGAATCATGAAATTTGGACTGAACTATTCGTAAATGCCATGAAGATTAAAGGTAATTTATTAACTTTTTTTCCCAAGCATAGAAATTTGAAGGAACTTGTTTAAAATGTAATGTAATAATTTTTGTTTGTTGAAGCATACGGCAACACACACATCGCTACTATATTAGAGTATCAAGCTAACTGCTTATATATAAAGCATTTTGTTCTTGTACAAATTAGGTAACAGAAAAGTGACAATTACAAGCCAATACCCAGAATGATTTCTATACTCCCCTGCTTTTGGGTATACCATGCCTTGACAGACAGGAAACTGAAAATTGTCTGGTCTCAGCTAGGCCTAGCTACACGAGCCTATATGTATAGCAACATATTGCAGTTAATTGCATGCAACAATCTTTCAGCATTATAAGGCTCCTGCCCTTCAGTAAAGTACACCATATGTGACCAAATTTTAAACGATCCAAATAACACATCAGGCAAAATAAACTAACACCACCAGTGGATAGCTACACTATCGTAATACTAGTTTTGACCCTCAAACTGCTCAAGGCTGGTTTAACAGACATCGTTTCCAAGTGGTATGGAAGGTTCAAATGGCAGTTTCTGGCCTTGTGAAAGGTCTGGCTTGGCAAGAATCAGCGGTTTACTGGTGGATGGCCTGATAAAGTTGGCCAGAAGTTCTTTTTTTCTGTTGCTTTTGCTACATATCAGCCACTAAAAAGCCAGCACAGCCCTGTAATCTCACGACTGGACTCCAATCGTGGTTTACCTCCATTTTGAAGTCTATCTCTTGTCTACCCCACCACCCCCCACCCTCCACCCCTTTTTGAGCATTTGTGATACTAGTTCACTATCTAACTGTTCAAATTTTCTGTCTTATTTGGCAGGAAACTCTACAAGCAGCTACTAATACTGGAAGTGATCTGAATGGTAATAGATTGATGCATCTTTTCTGTAAATTTCATATGCGTACTTGCTATCCTTATGTATGCAACGCAGGGGTACATAGTTCTGGAGGCTCCTGACTTTCATGCTTTCATACTCCACTTGAAAATGCAGGAGCCAGGGTGGTTTTGGGTTAGGGTTAGGGTAAGCAGTCACATTGATATACTTTAATACAGCAACCAGCTATTGGCAGCTAAAGAATTCAAGACTATTTGAAGCTTAAACATCAATGAAAATGGCCTTATACAGCAATAAATTGGCATTATTAACCAATTACGGTGGCATAATTTTGGGAATAATGGGCAATTCTTAAAAGCATAATAGGTGATTTTTTGAGCACTGCTCAAAAGGATAATGCTCAATTTTTGGAGCATAATAGCCTCATTCCTACATCAGGGTCAGTAAAATCAATCAGCCTCATAATTACCAATACAGTAGGACTTCGATTATCCGAACAGTATAAGTGACTGCTCTATTAGCCATTACGTGAACATTCTATTACAGTGTCGTACGTTCTGTTACAGTGTTGTATGTTCTATTAGAGTATTCTCTCTATATGTGTCCGGCTAATGGAGGTCCTACTGTTGCTGAAATATGGCTGATAAACCGATTTCCAATTATTTACTGACTAATTGGTGTATCACACTACTTTGTGATGCTTGGCAACTTTAAACAAGGTAAACTCTTTAGTAATAAACTACTTTGGCTTCAGACTGCTTGTTGACTGTTCTATTAGAGTATATTAATGCTCAGTGAATGGTTTCCTGAAACTCGTAGAGCCACATGCATCTGCTGCATTGTTTGAACCTCCTGCACAATACAACAGTTAAAAGATGAACACCTTCAGGAGCTTGCTACCTATAGAGCTTTTAACTTCAAACTTTCAACTGGTGACTCCCTTTTCTGTGTCGTCTATTCAACAGACCATGCACCCCAACAAATTGAATACCTGAGTGAGGTATCAGCTTGTTGATGATGCATGCATAGATTTATAAATCTATGATGTATCCATGTGTCTATAACTTTATTATACATGAGGCTCTTGTGAGATAGCAGCTGTAGTAGGAGTAGCTATAGTCTGACTTCGGAGCCTTGTATCGTGTAATACATTTTAAACTGACCAACTCATTTCAACTGGTCAAATTTTTTAAAATTGTAATTATAATTGAATTAATGCAGATCTACATACGCAGCTAGCTAACTAAGATTAACACTGACTCAGTTGAGAGACTACATAATCGAACGGCTTAGCTAGCCCGAGCTAGCCAGAAAAGGCGATAGCTATATAGCTATGCAGCTATACAATCAGTAAACCCCACTCACCCGCACGTCCTTCTCAAGTCCCACTTCGTCAATCTGGTCGAGACTCTTTGACCTATTGTCTATCGGAGGAATCAGTGGTACTTTCCTGGCTACAGGAGGAGTACGGAATCCTGGACCGCTTGTTCTTCTTCGAGGAACTGGAGGTCTTTTTGATATTCTCTCTTCTTTTTCCTTAACCAATCTATCAGCTAAATTTTTGTGCCCCAAGTGCTCTTTCTCTTGTTTTAAAGCTGCTATGAATCGACTGAACGCGTCTTCACCTCCTTTCTTCTGCAAGATTTGCACCAAATGTGAGCCTTTTTCGTACGACGGTAATTCCTGAAGTGCGCGAAATTCTTCGTCTACCAGTAACTTCTTCACCCGTAATAAAGGAAGTAAATAAGGTAAATTAGTTTGCGCTGCTATTTCCCGTTCACAACTTTGCAAAAGGAGTCGGTATTCTGCCTCAGTTAACGATGAAGTCATATCGGGCGCAGACGACTCAGTTAGCTAGCCAGGAATATAGCTATATATTCGCAATGCCAACCGACATACAAATTAGGGATCATTATACACTACTACAATATATAGCTAGCTAGCATGCATGCATGTACTCTTGCATGCATGGTGCCGACCGACGTGCGACCGCGCTCATCGATTTTGATTATAAGCGCGCAAATTAATTATAATAGAATAGTATCTATTACGCGTGTGAGGGACAATTATTATGCTGGTTTGCATGAAGTCGATAGCGCTACCTCAGCGCCGGGCCTTTTTGAGCTCTTCCTATCTACTTAGGGTCTTAATACGTGTCTTCCATCCCATGCAGGTCAGGATGTTAAATCCTGCTACCTTCGCTTTGATTATGACATAGCTAGCTAGGTAGTGATTCCCTTTCAGTCTAACCTAGTTATCCATCTTTCTTGTAGGCAGCAAAATTAGCATGTATTCCGACATGAATTTATAAATGCTGCTCGTCAGAGCCTTCTGCTCAATGCAGTCTCTATTCAGGACCAAGCCAGTATTTATCCAATTTACTACTGACTCCTGTACTAGCTGGCTAGTTTGTGGCATTCCCTGTAATTCTTTGAGCCTGTCCATGTCTGCTCCAAAAGACTACCTACCACAGGGACAGCAAACTAGACTCGAGAAGCTACAGAAAAAAAAGGAAATATCATAGGGAATAAGCAAACTTTGCTGATCAATTTGGTGGTCACCATCTTGGCTGCATGTGCATGGACATCGACCCATGCGTATTTGTAGACATGATGCTCGTGTGATGTAAACCACGCACTTCTTCAGAACAACACTGCTACTACGGTAACCATGCTCAGATGTTTTACATCTTTTCAGTACTGCCTGGGAGTACTTTGTGGTAGTTGGACTCTGTTTCTTACTCCTGCTCCCTGCATTCTTTTCCATCTTAGGTTACAGAGCTTTGTCAATGCCCCTATTGGGATATGATGTTGTGTATGCCAGCAATCCATGCAAAGAGTTGAAGGTCTACATAGGTTCTGAAGGTTTTTGTTGTTGTTGTTGCTGACTAAGCTTTAAGTTTATACTTCCAGCTAGAGGTGTGAGGGTACAATGGAATTTGAGCCAGATAACAAGACAAAAATCATCACACTATATACTTATAATCTAAAATCAATATATGCATGTGCTTGAGATATGCAGGGTCTGGGTAACGAGACTAGTTCTATAGCTATAGCTACACTGTGATAGCTATATCATATCCACATAGGCTAACTTATATACCGAAAATGCTTTGTAAGTAGGCATTCCAGCCCAATATTAAAATAGACTTTTTAGCTATATGCTCAATAGATAGAGCATTGATTACCAATTTCATTCGTTGGGTTGGAATTAGCTACTTTTGCACGCACTAAAGCTGAAAAAGAGTACATTTTTCTCTGGAGCTCCCCATACATTTTTAAGGAAAAAATGGCACAATTGAATTAGGAAGCAATCTAGCACCCGGCCTGGACTGTCTTGAAACTGCAGTTGCTTCTAGCTGCAAGTTTGTACATGTAGCTAATGAAGGTTTATTGGATCTCAGTGATCTTTGTATGCTTTATGGTAAGCATATATGTTTCACCTACTACACACTTGTCAATACAATGGTGTATTCCAACTAAGTAAAAAGATTAAATTAACAACTTACAAAGAAGTGGGGTGTCACAATGATGCAACAATACCTAAGGTGGAATTGTGGTTTTAAATATGGCATTGTTATGTTGACTTTGAAGTGGTTATACTTGTGATAAAGTCTGCATACACTTTAAAAAATTACAAAACAACACAAAACTTACTTAGATGTACAATAAAACTAAGATTTCCATGATGATCAGCAAGTGGACAAACCCCATAGCAATTTTCATTCCCATTGGAGCTCAGATGACGGAGCAATCCCAAATTGTACGTTTGTGCCAGGGTACTACTGGGGAATAAATGAATTTAAAAAATCTTGGATACTGGAATGCCCACTGTAAGTTCTGAATGCATACAGCTATTTCCATGCATACACAATCATAACTTTTTACTAAACAATAGCTACCTGTATATTTATAAGCAAGGTGATGTTGAGCTACTTCGAAAAACCAGGCACCCAGCAATTAATACCATCCCCTGCTAGCATTGCTGGTGATTTATTATTTTAAAACTATGATGTAAATTGAATCTGAATTTAGTCAATTCATTTTAATTAATAACTAATGCTTACAGGAGTTACAGCATATTATTCCATGTATTCTCTAATTCATTAATTATTTTGTAATTCATTAATTGCCACTATTTCATTGCTAAGGAAGTGTACCGTGAACAAACTGCTTTAAACCACAAACAACACTCAGAGCCATCTTCTTAACTGTTGCATGTTTTCTTACTAAAAGTCTCTCAACAAAGTCTTGAGTCTGCTTATCTCATACACATATAAGAAGCAACATCACACCTTTTGTCTTGAAGGGATAACCTATGAAAGACCCATGCTGTTGTTTTTCAGTCGCTACAATACCCATGCATACAACTTATTAGAAAAGCTGTTCACACTGTATTCAGAAACCGGTTTCACTTGTATTTTGAATTGGCACAAGTATTCACCTCAGAGTAAAAGCTTGTACCTGTCTATAAGTCCAGTTACTTTTAAGAAAAGCTACTTTGCTGCACAAGTGTGGGTGCAGGTATTTGTTTGTTTAGTTTTTGTAATATCATATTTCATTCCTGGTGAACTAGAACATACTGTACGTAGATAATGAAATTAATGATATGTCATTTTGCAAATAACTAGACTATCACGCACTATTCATGAATATGAAATCTTATATAATGTGCCTCTGCAAAAATAGATAAGTGGGTGATGCAGCCCCCACTTTGTGTGCTTTTGCAACGGGATGATAGGACTGTCCTTAGTATATGATTTTTCTTGATTTTTTGTCTTCTTAAAACTAGGCTAGGTTTTCCCTATAGGGGTGGGAAAGGTGGAGGGAGTACCATTAGACCCAGTATAAATAAATACAATGAATATTCATAGTCGACTTTTTAAACTAGAATTAAATTGACTTTTACAGTGATGAGACTTCATCAACAATTCCAGTCACAGTTTTGAAACCAGAAAATGTGGCTTTAATATAAATTAGGTCATGAAGCACACCATATAGATATATTTTGTACCTAGCTACTTGACATAGCCACTTCAGCGCTTATAAGCTCCTGCCACTATAATGAGTCATTTAGTGGCCACCTTTGGTAAATAGGTGGCCATTACATTAATTATAACTGTATGGCTACTAAACGAAGATCTTTTCCCATCACAATATGTAAGCAACTATATATACTCTTGCCTACTACTATACATGTGAAACAATTCTATATTATTACTATTATAGTGCAAGACCTCATAAAAATCACACCACAGTTATAAATTACACAGTAAAGATTTAAATCCTCTACACTTGATGATCTCATTTAAGAAATAGGTGCCACATTAAAGGCAAAGGGTATTAAGCCACTCTGTGAAATCAACAAGCAAAAATTTAAAACTAAACTGCTGAGCTGTGAAAAGGATGTAGCCTTCAAAACATTCCTGGTGTGGAAAAGGTATAACATCAAAGATGGCAGCCAACAAATGGCTACAGAGGTATAATAGTGATGTCAACAAATCTATAACAATAACAGCACAAACTTATTGAACAACAATATCACAGATATCATCGTTTTCACACCAGGAAAGACTTGCACCCTCTTTTATAGCTTAGCTGTTTTGGTTTAGAAATCACCATAGAGCATTTGTAAAAGGCTTGCTTACACTGGTCAATCTGATATAATTGTGCTGAAATAAGCACTCATTTTTTGTGCTTCCTCATTTCTGGAGCCTTCTTATAATGCTATAGCTACACATACTGTTTAGTAAGTTACATTCATAAATCAGATAAAAGGTACAGTTTTACTATGATGAAAAATGCATCTTCAAAAAGACTAGCTAGGCGTTTGCATTTCTTATCCACCATGTTAGTAGTCCATTCTACTGTTTATACATCAGTTTGGGTACAGTCACCCATTAGCAGTTAGGTGATAAACTCAAAAAATTAATGTGGTTTCTACTTTCCCCAAAGCTATCATCAACACACAATCACAGGGGGATTATAAGGGTGTTAGGTGGTTTTTTGACTGTCACAAAAAGGATATTGTGGTCACCTCACATCAACTGTTGTGTCCTTACAGTTGTAAATAATTTAAAACCTACCCAATATGAGTAGCATACATAAGGTAGCCTAAGTGGTAGGGCATCAGCCGGGTGATTGAAAGGTTCCAGGTTCAATGCCCAGGCAGTAAACAACACGTAGACATGTGTTCACATTATTTTCATCTGTATGTAACTGTATTATAAGTAAACTGCACCACAAGTAGGATAGCATAGTTATCAACCAGAGGCTGAGGGCTAAGGTGCTTACGACTAGATATTCTGCAGGTACAAGTGCAGGTAAAACAAAATTATTAAGCATTCTTTTCATAGCTGAATTTCTTGGCACACTTTACACAGGAAACATAAATCGTTTGTTTTATGCACTAAACTACTTGGTTTCTATACAAACCTTTCTAATTTTAAGAATGCCACACCTCTGAAAAGCCCTTATTTCAGCTTTAAATTCATACACGAAGATGTACTTGAAGTTTAAAATGCGACTATCAGCTCTAAAATACTGTCCTATTCTAATAGAAACAGTTTTCTACATAAGAAATCCACAATAGTATACAAACATCTGGATGTTGTGTTTCAAGATAAGCACAAAACACTATGAAATACATGACAATTTTACTCAGTGCACACCTTTAAAAAGTCTCGCCCTCAGTTAAAACAATTACACATTTCATACGTCTGTAATAAAGTAAGCAAACAGTATTGGTAGATTTTCATCATAATAAAACTAGTTTTACATAAGGTACCAGTACTTGCACTGTGTCACATAATTATCATACTGTTTGCAATGCACTTGTTTGCTAATACCTACATTTGATAAAACTGTAATTACAATTATAAGAATAAAGGCTTATTAGGAAAATGATTCAGATATTATCCTTAAACTATATTCTATATGTGATAAACCATTATACTGTAACTTCTGATCACCAGTATTTAAATTCATTAACAACAGAACAATGGAATGTGGTAATGAATCACAGTAGTACTTCTGACAAGTTCATATCTAAGTATATTGATATTAAAAGGACAAAGTTAATTGTAACATGCAGGGCTGAAACGATCGTGGATTTTCAGTATTCAAGCACTACTCTAGAGTTAACAATCAAGTATTCACAAATACCATTTGAAATCCCTAGTACTTTATAGCAGTGTGTACATGTGTATCTTTGCTATTACTTGAAAAGTTGTGTTACTTGTATCAACCAAACTCTGCAACCTTCATGATGTCATTTCATGATGATAAATACAACATGTGAGCTGGGTCATGGTTATAATGTTTAATGTGTGTTTGAGTACCAATTTTACTATCTAAGTACCAAAATCTTTAATGACTGTTCAAATATTTGCAGTATTCATTTCAGCCCTACTATCAAGTACATAACTATGACTACAAACCCTTGACATGGTCTATTTTCATGTAAAACCCCAGAAATGAATTGTTATCATACAGTACGATAATACTGTATAGTAGGGTTTGGTAAGAAATCATATGGTTTCAAGGATTTTCTCACCTTAAAAAATGGCCTTGCAATACGTTTTACCCAAAAAAAACTACCTGGAATGCATTAGTACTGTTATAATGATGCTGTACCTTGGGTAAACGAAGCGAAAAGTCGAATGTTTCAATGTACAGTGAGCTTTAAAAATTTCAAAATTCACCTACATTTCGTCCGCCAGCCTGCCTGCTATAAGACCTGGTAGGGCTAGGTGTACGGCTCCAGAAATTTCAGACAGCCAAGGTAATGATGGTGGATTCACGAATCTGTTGTTCCGATTACGTTCTGTCCACTGCACCATGCTGCTTGCTTTCATCATTCATTCGCTTCTTCGAAGGATAATTAATAGTTACGGCGCTTAATAGTTGCGGCGCGCGTCACAACCCAAACACGTAATTTTAACGAAGGTGTGAATACGTTTGCGTAACATGAGGGTGAACAGGTGTAGCTCTAGCATTTCTTAACAGTGGGTAGTCATTTTATATAGTCTTAATTACCAGTTTAGCTTTTTTGTGAGGTAGCTAGCTAATAATGTCTTTGAGGGCGGATCCACCTCAGGATCCAGAATTCTAAAAACGAGGGTTCCACTCTTATAATGGTGGACTTTCCAGCAATGTTTTACTGTAAAATCATCAACATTTAGGCCATTAGAAATGCCTCTTTAAACTGAAGACAAAACAATAATTATTTTTAGAGGAGCTTATTGCGTACGAAGGTAAAAGATAGCTGCTTCAAGTGATGTTTATGCTATGTGGAAAACAAAAAGAATACAGCTAGCTAGACAAAAAAGGTAGCTATTTAAAAAATTAAAAATTTCAAAAGGAAGTAGGGGTTGATATAATACTAGCTATTTAAAAATTAAAAATTTCAAAAAGAAGTAGGGATTGATATAATATACATGCTACAAAAAGTAAGGAAATAAGCTCAAAATGTTACAGCTAAAATGAGAAATGATCCAACAGTAAAAAGTAAGGAAACAAGATTAGATGAACAAGATCAGACAACTACTTGCTAAAATGAGACACACTTTAATGCCTACTTTTGGCTAGCTAGCATCTTGAAATGAGACCATCAAATTAGCCAAAAGTAGGGATTAAAGTGTTAGCAAGTAGTCGTCTAATCTTGTTCGTCTAATCTTGTTCGTCTAATCTTGTTCGTCTAATCTTGTTCGTCTAATCTTGTTTCCTTACTCTTTACTGCTGGATCATTTCTCATTTCAGCTCTAACATTTTGAGCTTGGTTCCTTACTTTTTGTAGCATGTATATTATACAAATCCCTACTTCCTTTTAAAATTTTTTTATTTTTTAAATAGCTAGTATTATATCAACCCCTACTTCCTTTTGAATTTAGAATTTTTTTAAAATAGCCAGTTATTATATCTTTACAGTGACCAACACTGAAGGTCTGACAGCAACTTGTGCTGCAGTCTTTGGATTACGGAGGCTTTAAAGATTACATAACATAGCTAATGAGTTGAAACAGAAAATGGGCCAAAGTAAGGAAAAATGCGTTGTGAAGTAGTGATTAATAAGGAAACGCATATCCTGTTTACAACAGAGTGAAAGCCATATTAAACAAACACAGAAAACTTTCACAACTAATGGGAAGGCACCAGACCACCATATTAGGGGATTTATATAACACCAGTATGCAGACCACATTGAAAATATGATTACAAATATGATCAGTATGCCAGTAACATTTTTTTTTAAATTACACTTACACATCATGTGTTAATGCATGTGATTATCTTCATCACTTCCAACGTATACTGCACTATAAGATATTGGAAACAGGAGTAATAATATTATAACATTACAGTAATACAGATAAGGCTTGAAACAACAAAAACTGAACTTACAAACATGGATTCAAAGAAAATATCTTAAATGTCAACTCATTTGATCATTCTTAGAGTATATTATGTAAAAGAGAAAAGTATAATCACTTTATTGAGTAACAGCAAAATTGTGACCATAACAAACATTAAATTTTGACAATGACATAATTGTATGTTTTGAAACCTTCAAAGGCAACTGCTAATTTTGGTACATTTTTTTAGTTGTGCGTAACATGTGTAGACACGTAGCTATTCATGCAACTGATATTATAACTAAATATTATACCAACAACGAGTTCTTGATTAGATGTATATATAGCTATTAGCTAAGTCCCCCCTTCCTTTTGCGTACCCAAGGATCATGGTACATCTTAATTAATCTGAAAGTCACAATATGAAGTTCATACTACTGGTACAGTACATTATACTAAGTGACCACAGGTAGCATGCCATTAGTATGAACTTCATACTTCATTTAACGGTACCAGTTAAGGCCAGTTCTCTGTGTTATTGTAAATCGTCGTTCTCGTTTCTTTCCACTCTGAGTTTACAATGCAAAACTTTAACTGTTAACTATACAGATGAGTGTTAGGGCACATGGTTATAGACTCATAACAAATTATATTCCCGAGTATACAATGGGAAGTAGTTATTGTTATTGTTGTTATTATCTACTTTACCAGTTAGGCACAGGAGGGTGTACACAGAAGGCAGAGCCTGTTCGAGGTGTTTACCCATAGCCTAAAAGTAAAATAGTTGTCCAGCGTGAGGAGTGAAAATTTGCCACGTAGTCTATCTTTAGCAGCAAACCTCCACCCCCTGGGATAGCCGGGGCATAACATAACTAAGGTGCACTATATGATCAATTAAACTTTACCCATTTGTGCCAGAGCCCATCATAAGTAGCTACAGCTGTACAGTGGCTTGGAACACTCTGTGAGCATGCATCCACAAAATGTGACCTGTGCACGTTCAACATACCTACCTATCTCCCTAGACTGTATGTTAATGCATAGATAATATATACCTAAGGTATATATTATCTATGGTTAATGCTTCCTGAAGAAAAGATAAGGCAGCCTGTATATATACCAGAAGTAAAACCGCAAAGGGGTTGGTGCCGTAAGTACAACATTTACCAAGTAGCTAGAGCAGACGAATCATACAGTAGACACACTTACCTTGCCTTTATGGTGAAACGGCTACAGACTCCCTCAAAAATCATAGATGCGATGCTAGTCATTACTATCGATTATGGGTTTGAATTTCGGTCTAATAAGTAGGCGTGGTGCACATAGGTGTGAAAGATTAGTGCGAAAATTATGAGTCTTCAGATTTCTACAGCATCACCAATAACACAGTCTGCTGTTGGGTTTCCTAATAATCGAAGAGACCCTTCGCTACAAGCGTGGATTAATTCGACGGGACCAGGTCTCTCCAGTCAATCGGTACAATTGAATCACGATCAACCACTGCCGCCACATCCAGACTTCAGCCTTAAAGGAACAGGGCCTGTCAAAAAGGTAGTTTTATGCACTTAACACTTGCAAGCAATGCATAGGGTTGATGGCACACTAACAATCAACTCCAATCACAAGTAACTAGAAATACAATTGGTGTTTGTTGTGTACACTGAGATAGCTAGCTAGTTGGCATGAAGGTCTACTTATTTCTTGTAGATTGAAGATCAGATATCATCTGGACATCTTCATGAACTCAAAGCTCGATTTAATGTGAGATACTTAACTAGCTCAGTACTGTGAATGCGTACAGCTAGCTAACTGTGCATCATGTGTTATTTATTTATACATCATAGGCAGCTGACAAAGATGGTAGTGGAGCTCTTGATCTCACAGAGTTTATATCTATGTTTGACAAACTATTTGGATGGACAGGGAGTGTTAAGGTTTACATATATAGCTATAGTGTTCTATGAGTGCACTGTAGTCGACATGCACTGATGTAGCTATAGCTAACATGCATATGTTACAGGGATGTAGCAAAGCAAAAAACTATAGGGGGGGGCACTAAAGCAGTGGTGGAGGAGGGTATAGCTACTTGTGGGTACATGCACAGTGTGCGAAGCACACTCTCCTTCTAGGGGGGTCTGGGGGCATGACCCCCAGGAAAATTTTGAAAAGTAGGAGCTATGAGGTTGAATCTGGAGGCAATTTTAGCCAATAATCGTAATCACAGTTATGCTAGATAAGTAATCTTATAGCAACCTTGTATACCATATTAATGATGTGATAGAATGATGACATCACAAAACACAATTAATAAGGCCTTTAAGGGGCTGTTACTTGAACTAATTTCATGTTGTTAAATATACTCCCAGAGATACACATAGATAGGATAGCTAGTTATAAATTACTTATATGGATGAATTAATGAATTAACATCTTCCCCCCTGAGTAGCTATTAGCTACATTCTGTGTTAGTTCGCAGATCCGTAGTTGTCTGGGAAGTGCAGGGGGAAGTGGAACTGCTCTGATTCAGCTTCCTCCATCACAGGTTCGTTACTAGGGCTAGAGCCAGGGCTAGAACAATACTACCTCTGCTAGAACCGCTCGGGAACCGCTAGAAGTCTTTTAAGACAATTCATAGACTAACCAGTACAAGCAGACAAAAATTTCCATTCACCTCTACTCGACAAATTTCCTATTGAAAATTCACGCAAAACACAGTACTAGGGTAGTGACTATATAATATTAGGAACTTACTAGAACCATTTAAAATACTCAGAGCATCCAGAACACTTGTTAAAGTATCTAGTAATTGGATTTGGAGTACAGTTGAGGAATGTAGCCATTTCCAATCCCATATCTGGGGTTAGTATGTAGTGACTTGATTGCAGTGATCTAGTTCACATGTCCTCCACAACCACTAGAATCTTTGCATGGCACATGGTTTTAGTGCTGGCAACTGGCATTAAAATCCATTTGTCTATCATAGTGAATAGCCTATACACTTTTACGAAACACAAGCTACATGTAGGTAGGTCAACAGTGACAAAATCTGCAACATGTAGATTGTTTCAGTACACGTGCATATATGCATGGTGTACACATGTAAATGTATATTAGATACCATAGTAAAGCCAGTCTCAAATAAACACATGAACTGAAACAGGCACTAGGTACTTAGCTTAATGTAGAGAAGTTGCTGTGGAGCTCTGTAATTACATTGAACATTATATACTTAAAGATATTCTAGCTTGTAAGACAATTATGTAGCTAAGCATCTCTGATCTTAACTATTATATTACTACCTGTGCATAAACGGCTGTGACTGAATGGATGCTGGCTGGGTCTAATAAACATGTAGAAGGAAGCCAGGTGTATTTGTTATAACACATGGGCGTAGGAACAGGGGGGGCCACAGGGGCCAGGACCCCCCTAGTCTGTGGCCATGGATAGATAGAACAGGCCAGGACCCCTCCAGTTTGCAGCAGGAATCATTTTTACAGTAATGCACCATGTGACACGTAATAATTATAGATCATTGGCCTACTTGGATGCTGATTAGCTATGTTCCTTCCTCACCGAGTGAAATGTTGGTCCTAGACTCTTAGTTTATTTGAAATAATATTAGAGGCGCTTAGAATGCTGTGATAATAAGCTACACCTCACGTGTGATTTGTGTTAGAAAATAATTAAAGAACTGTGCAGCTGCAGAGAGTTAACTTATATCTCAGTCTCACTGCCAGAAAACTTTGTCAGAATTAATTCGTAGTCGTGGTAGACCTATTTCAAAGAGTCCAGTTGTTAGTGAAGGAGTTCTAGTGAGTAGTGCATGCGCAAGTCCTGTCATTTTATATGAGAAAGTAGCTAGCGTGCTATCGTTGCAGGTTCTTGTCTTGTTCAAGGTGACACATATCAAAACTTGTGTCACTACAAACCTCAGTCCACCAGAACCCCTGTTGCATCGAGTAGCATCCGAAAAGTAGCTCTCTGGGAAGTAGGTATTTCATGTGTCCATTCAAATATATGGAGTTTTTCTTACAAACGTTTAACCCACCAGAGCACTAGCACTGGCAAATACTGCACATAAATTTCACACCAACCTGTTGCTGCTAGAATGCTCTAAATAATGCTACCCGTTTTAATGGGGATTTCCCCATGTGTGACTTAGAATTGTCGCGATAAATGAGCCATGCGCAATCGTCAATACAAAATTTATGGGAGTTATTTGCAATCAACTGACTTCAACCTGCAAGAGCAGTGACTTCCCGGTTGAATTGTGATAAAAGTGTATTGAGCAAAGAAAGCTGAAGGTTAGAAATTGTTAATTCCACCCTTTTTTGGAAAAGTCTGATGTGTAAGGTGTAATGAAACCTTACGCTTTAAAAACAGTGTTTTGCGTACAAAATGTATTGAATAAACGAAATACGCATATGGCTTCATTTGACAAAATTTACAGACTAGTTTTGATATGTTGTGCTAAAGCTGTAATATCATAGAGTAGAAATGCAATGACTACTTCATCATGCAAATCTATAGGCCTTGAACTACAATTGAACAAAACAGACACCTTGTAGAATATTCCAGTGAGGCAGTAGTTGTGGACAAAATTTGCCATTCATGTGTACAGCCATTTTTCATCAAATTTTCAGTTGGAAAGTCAGATAAAACAGTACTACTGGTCAGTGACAATCTATTTAAACCATTAAAAACCTTCCTTAGAACAGTCAGAGCGTTTGAGCCATGCTTTCTAAAGTCTGCATGGCAAAGGTGCCAAATTCTTATACACGATTCAACAGACAAAAGTGTGTCTATATAGAACTACCGTAGAATCAGGTTGTTAAGCGCATGCGCTTATAATTTTCAGAGAAAACTTTTGTAAAAATCGTACTACCTGGTAGGCGCATACGTCTAATAAATAATTATGATGTGTTAACACGAAATCATTACATTCTTATAGAGGAGTAAGTAGTTCGTGCCAGTCACCATGCCAATGTGTAAGGATATTTGACTCTATTTCTGGGTGAAATCCTTCATAGATGAACAAGAATCATTGCAATCCAGAAGGCTGATTCGCTGTATACACAGTGAAGGGAGACACAACAGAGATGTATGTGCTCAAGGAGACATTCATTTTCCAATAATTACGGCGTTTCTTCCCGTGTAGCTTTGTCATGTCTTGAGCCTTGCAGTTGACCATGTGTGCTTATCAGCCATGGTTAATCACAAGAAATGTGTATGCGCTTAACAAATAATATGCACTTAATAGACACATGCGCTTAACAACCTCATTCGATGGTATCGACATGCCACTCCATTTCCAATCCTGTATCTGGGGTAAGTCTTAAAGTTCTGCTTATGATAGCTACCAATTATGTATCAGAAACCTATGCAATATGCTCAATATGCTACCGCATAGCCTAAACATTTCTAGGGGAAACACTGTTAATCCCCTCGAAACATTTCGAGGGGATTAACAGCAAAAATTTATCCTTGAAATATTTTTTATCCAATACATTTTGAGAAATCCGCGAAAATTTAAAATTAGGTAACATTGCTCAACCTCAAAAAAATTTCCCCTCGAAATTTGTGAGGCTATACAGTATCTCAACCTCTAAAGTACATGACTAACATTTGTGAAAATTGCAATGGTAAATATCCCCAGCAAAATGTCCCCAACAAAAATATCACCAGAAAAATGTTTGCAACTAAAATATCCCCAGCAAAAATGCGAAAAATTTTATGTAAGACTACAATCTGGCTGTTACCAATGCCTAAATGCATAGATAACATAATGCTATAGATGCTGTCAGACCTTCAGTTCTGGACACTGTAAAGTACTAATAAGAATCTGCAATGTAAATGTCATATAGATAAATGATATACACCATTGTATGTGACATAATTTTTTTACAGAATGAGGAACAAATAAAGGCTTTCTTCATGAAAATAGACTACAATTCTGATGGCTTGATTGACTGGGTATGCATACACTATTAGTTATGACCTATCAATGAGTTACATAGGATGAGTTTTGTACTTACATGCAACTGGAGCTCCGTGAAAAGGAAGATGCAGAATTACGACAAAAGGAAGTAAGAAAATGTCCATGCAGATAGCTCTTGACTGGTACCCTAATTTCTCCAGGTTACATTCCATGTACCAGCCAACACTGTAGTATCACCTCACAAGGACACAATGTGTAGAATAAGAAGTTTGTATGATGGTACTTTAGTATCATGTAGTCAGGTATGCTATACATGATGATGATGCCATTTTATGTACTGTACCATTTTAGGATGGGATAATTTGTTTCTGGACTGAAACTATGGAAGTGAAGAGACTTAGAAAAGTAAATGCATAATAAAATTATTACATATAAACTAGTTGTATACATAGCCTGAGATGAGTGTCCGAGGCAAGCCAAAATGGATCACAGACATGGCAATATGTAACACACATGGTAAAATCATACTAACCACTGGGTAGGTATTAATCTGCTCAAGCACTAAAACACATTTGTATACAGTGATAAAGAAATTCAGTTTTTTGAATTGGTCAATTTCGAACCATATTGTCAACTGTGTCAGTTGGATACTACACCATTAAAGATGGACTTCTGGTAAGTCTTATGTGTATCCTATCACTGCAAATGCATAAGCACCCAAACAGGTCAAATCCCAATGACTGTAACGACTGCATGCTAGTGTATGGTGACAATGTGGTAGGTATTATACAATAAGGAGTGTTAATCAGTGTGAAATGTTTACTATGTTGTGTATAGGGATGTGTTAATGTCTTGATGATCTCTAACCTACAAGAAGCTTTCAAGTCAGTTACCCAACTGTAGACAGACTAAATATTTATGTCTGACGATGTAATTACAGCTATTGGAAGAAGGGACCCAAAATGAATGGTTCTCCATCAATGACATTAGACAGGTCAGCATTCCGTCAATCACTCCATTACTGATGCTATCAACAATTCCATAGTGTGGCTAATGACCCAGATTCCTATACCAAGTATCACAGGTAGGCAGCAGACAGTACTATAAAGCTATAAATATACATCATTTTAGATGGAAAGTTCACCCTGACTGGATTCAATGGGTATGTTGAGTATGTTAGTGATGCTTGTTACTACCATGTCATTTATAGGTACGATACATACATGGACTGCGATCAGTGTTATCTTGTTGTAGTGATGTTGATACATCACTAGTAGTCGGTTAGTACACTATGAGATAACACATACATGTAATATGTCACAAATAGGTTCTCCACATGGTAGTACACAAGTAGATCTGGCACTCAAAGAGCCAGTGCATGTTACTGTAGAAAGGAGCGTTTCAGTTTGTGTTCCTTCATCTGCTGCCAGAGGTATAAATCTTAATATAAATTCCTACAAGTATATACATCGATATATAGCTGGTTCACTTATTAAAGCTCGTCCTAAAAGTGCCATTCCTGCTAAATCACGTATGCAATGTGATCAGAGGATCTTTAAAGTTCCAAAAGGTATAGCAATGTTTGACTACTCTGAGAAACACAAGGTGATTGCTACTGGTGGAATGGACCAGATTGTAAGAGTATGGAATCCTTTTGTAACAAAGTAAGCAAAGGTGCACAAACCAAAAATTCATTTATATCAATTCTTTGTAATATTGCAGCAAACCAATTGGAAAAATGTATGGCCACACATCACCCATTCTCTTCTTGGTTATCAACGATCGACATGAACACATTTATACTATTGCATTTGACAACTGTGTGAAGGTTAGCTAAACACTTTAATAGAAAATACACTAAATTGTCACACTATTGTTAAAGGTGTGGGACCTTACAGAGTATACTTGTGTAACTTCAGTTACATCTGGTGCACACAAAGTCTTTACTACTGTTGATGGTTTGGAATAATGTGCTACAAATTGTACTTTACTTGTGTATTTTGTAGTTGCTTATTTCAGTCAAGCAATGCAGTGTATAGCATTAGCAAATGAACAAATGTCAGTACTAAAACTTGTTCCACAGTAAGTTGACAATTCAGCACTGCACATAATTGTTTACTGATGTGTTCCTAGTGGCATACACCATGAGCAAATGATTAAGACTCATTTATTACCTGTGGTAGCTGTTGAATATAGTGAATGTTTTAAGCAAGTGCTAACAGCTTGTGAAGATTCAGTATGTACTCTGTTTAACAGTTTTACCACTTCCATTGAACGTATCTACATAGGTCATCAAAGTCTGGGATGTGGATACTGGGATGAAAATATTTGAATTTTGCAATGTCCATGACGGACATCCTATAACATCTATAGCCCTGGATGATACAAGAAGGAAATTGATCACAGCTGGTCAGGATGGCAAGGTTAAGATATGGAACTACAATAATGGCAGCTGTATTAGAATTATGGACAAAGGTATACAAGTAACCCTGTATTGAACATCACAGCGCATGTGATAACAATTAAAGGAACCAGTGAAGAAATTACAAGTGTTGTTTATGCAACTGTTAACCTAAACAGGTAAGGTAGCAGTCTCAATTATATGGAATCCTTCATGGATCCTCAAAATAATGTTTAAAAAAACTACCTTATCCATATGTGCATAAGCCATACGGTATTTCATTTAGATATGTGATTGGTGTGGGCTGGGACAAAGAAATTAATGTGTTTTCGGTATGGCATAATACTAAGTATAGAAGATATGAGACATGAAGTACCTATAGGATGTAACTGATAGTGTCTATCAAGTACAAACACCTTTACAATCGTGGAAGACCATATCAGTAAGTTGTCAGTGTTTGTTTTATTAGATTATAATGTAATTATACGTCCGCATAGAAATACTCCCATACTGATGATATACTATGTGTTACATATGGGGACCCACACTACCTGGCAACTGGAAGTTTTGATGGTGAAGTAAGTAGTAAAGGTGCAGTGTATTAATATTCACTAGTAGTATCTAACTGTTCTATTAAAGTACTTAAACCTATATGGCTTATGATGACATTTCAAGGAATGTCATTTTAAGTTGACATTGAAAATAAAATAATAGGGTTATGAAATACATTTGTAGATTTCACGTACCATCTCAAGATTGGTCAATTGAGAATAAAAAAGTATAATTGTGTCTCTTAATTGTCCATCACTTACAGATCATAATTTGGAACATGATTTCTTGCTACATCTACTGCAAAATGAAGGCATGTGTTCCTAAAGAAATTGGCAACTGCAAATACTGTAAGATGTACAAATAAGGTCATAAACAAGTAATCACTGTGTGTGTGTGTGTCCAGTGGAAGGTGACATGGCTATTTCCCATTTAATATTTTTGAATAGTCGTTCTCGGAGCAGAAAGTCTGCTAGCCTAATTGCCAATGGTCCAGCAGGTAATATATACTGTCATGGACAACGGAATGTATTTCATATGGTACTTGTATTTTATAGGATGTGTACACTTTTGGAATGTAAATAATAGTTCTAATCCAGTAGGATACTTTGTGGCTGTGAGTTGTCTCTCTATACAGTGGAACCTCAGTTATCCAAACCCCTTGGAATCAGGGGTGGTCCATAAGTCTGAAAAGTCCACATCCCTGAACTGTCCTTAAATTTTAAAAATATTAATATTCCAAATACCCTAATAGAACAGTCACTACTCTAATAGAGCAGTCATTTCTGTAGTTTGGTTAACTGAGAATCAGGGGTCCAGAAAACTGAAGTTCCACTGTACATAATTATTTTGTGTGAACTGTGATCAGAAAGCAACAACAATATAATAAAAGGCAATTACATGTTAACTAGCTACCCACACAATGACTAAACTGATCATATAATCCATCAATACAAGGTCCTAATAGACTGTTTAATTAGAGTATTTTGTAAATTAGTGTATATTCTATTAGAGTATTTTATTTTATTTCTTAAGTTTTGGTCCATAATTCTCATTACATATCAAAAGCACACTCTACTAGTATAGGACCATAATCTGTTGTAGTGATTCTCTAATAATTGAATAATCAGCACTGATAACTATCAGTTTCTGTTTTCCATTACATATCAATATCCATACATAGGTGAACTGTTGATATCAGCCAGCACGAAAAGTAGAGCTATCACCTCCTAATCAACAGCTACCATAGAACAGGAAAGTTTGACAAAAGAAAAGGTTGACGAATTGGTTCCTTTAACTCATCAAACGTCCATAAGCACCTTTAACAATAGGCATTTTGATATAAAATCTATATAATAATTCTGTAACTCTTTTCCGGCACTGTCCCTTCGTTCTTGGTCGGATTCCAATCGGATCGGTACCATTCAAATCTAAAATTTGAGGCGAATCTTTTGATCATGGATTGGTGGTGATTCGTTAAACTGCGGGAAATATCCTTTAAACCACCGTAGCTACCCGAGGAAGACACGAATGTGTCCAAAACTTTCTGGAGACCTTTATCGTGTTACCAGTCTTCCCCATCCCAGCTTACACCAGACGTTTCTCTCCCCCTGTGGACGACATAACGAGAAACAGAAAATCGAGGCCATAAAATTTTAAACAAAAACTCCTCCCTGGTTTTTCCCCCGATTAGCTTCAAACTCGCTAGACCAACTACCCGTCCAAAACAATGTGTCATAAGGTGGTTTTCGTGTCTGTCATTACGTGCTAACCTTGGTTGCAAGATACTTATCACTGTCAATGGCCATTATAAGTTTACGATACGCGTGTACGGCGTTCCGGTATACAAGCGTTGCCAATAGAAAATCAGATGACGTATTGGTATAAAAGCTTACAATGAAATAGGATCAATCACTTTTTCATGATTTAACCAATCACATCAGCTAATTTGATCATGTGATCTGGTGTGTACGCTATCATCCGGCAACAAAAAAAATTTTTTATCAAACCCACCAGTATAAAAGGAGAGTTTCGTTGTGGGTGTGGCAAGTCTACGCGCTATGATCGGGCTACTTGACAGTCTACATAAGGAAGACTCGCCAGGAATACACACTCTGCACCCTGCTGTGCTGTCCACTACAAGGATAGAGAAGTGTCAGCTACTGCGACACGAATATAAGCAGGTCACCTAAAACGGAGGATTACCAGCAACACCACTGTAAGGGAGAAGGAAACAGTCGTAGTATGGGTGGCAATTTAACGAGCTATTATCACTCTAATCAGGCTACCTAACAGACTACACAAGGAAGATTCGCCATTATGAGAGATGAAGAAGGGAAGATTACGTTCAACTACTGTAATAAAACATACATCTACCTTACCAGGCTACGAATCGTGCACAACATCATGAAGTGACTGTTGCAGTCTTCAATGTGTAGGGAGACATAAGATACGTTTTCATTCCTTGGTAACTCCACAGGGACAGCTGAAACTTCTAGAAGCTCTATTACTTATCTCCGTTGAACTACCCTAATAGAACATACATCACGATATCTACCCTAACACACACAACCTCTCTACCAACAATCAATCAGTCAATATCTTTCTCTAGAGTAACCACTCTTCATATGAAGGATTCATCTTGGTAATGTACCTTGATTCAGAAAGCAACAAAAGAACTCTTCTCTATCCAAATCCACATGGTTGTGTTGACCTTGCTCAGTACAGCTGATAAACTTGAATACCCATACTCAATACTGTACTGCATACACACTTGGTCATGCAATAAGTAAACATTACATTACCATGACTAGGATGTAGAAATAAAACTACAATTCAGTTACTCAAATTGACTACATAAATATACAAAATGAATGTGCCAAATGCAAGTTGAATTAGAACATAGCTCATTGTGGTGATGCACCAACTATTGGTAAATTGATCCTCATACCACACTCAAAGATTTTGTTAGTTCATGCAACATCATCAAAGTTGAGTGCATCCCTGCCATTCCAGTACATCCCTGCCATCAATTTACTGCCATTCATGTCTTTGTTGGTATGTAATGATGTGATTACTCCTTGAATCACACGCATTTTGCGCGGGTACCACTAGTTATTATGATTTCTTGATCATATCAACATTCATTTGATCAAAGCTGTAATTTTTCTTCCGTAAAAATCTGTCACAGAGTATACATATCAATGCCATGAAGTGGTAATAACAAATTATTGGCCAGTCTTTTACTCTATTGAAGGATCACTACCCTGCAGGTGCTTTTCTTCAGATAGTTCACATTATGTGTTGTTAGCAGCCACAGTCAATAATTTTATGTGGTAGCAATCTTTTAGTAAATTATGTGACTGTTTACAGACAACTCATCGGTGCATCACTGCCATGTCCATTGACAGCAAGGATAAGGTTTTGGTTACAGCTGATGTTAAAGGTTGTTAAAATTAATAATAAACCACATATTGGTGTATAACTTGTAATAGGCTTTGTAGCATTATGGAATATTGAGAAATACTGTTCAGATGATCATGACTCAACTACTACTACTACTACTCCAACTAGTAAGCAATTGTTTACTGTGACATATGTTACTGTGACATATGTTAATGTAACTCTCTGTCACTGCACACAGAACGAATCAGTTGGAGAGCTCACGTACAGCAAGTAACAAGGTACTCATGATAGTGGATGTACTTATGCATGATATTATTATACAGCCCACACCTTGCAGTACATCCCACACCTTGCAGTACATAACATAGACCCTAAATTTGGATGCCTTTATAATCATGGCACTCATTTGTGGTCCCATTTCAGAAATCAGGGCATCTTTCTAACAAGGCCAACTATGATCTTTAGGTGTTTGAAAAGCATGTTACACTGTACTACTGCGTAACGCATGGTTATATGTGTTATGTGATGTGTTCTATGGTCACAGCGTAAAGATAGTTGATGGTAAAGACATTCTGATCACATCTTCTGAAGACTGTTCAGTGAGACTATGGACTACCATAGGACATTACATAGGTAACTATTATATTAGTGGAAAAGGAACCTATAAACATTACTTATATAAATAATCACTAATAAGATTCACTATATGTACACACTACGCATACCTTTATTGCTTGCCCAACAATCCTCCGACCCACCTAGCCAGGAGATACTGAGGAATCCACTGTTTATTTAGACCAGGTGAGCCAGGAAACCCAACTGAGCCTGGTTAATCAACCTGGTCTGAATCCTACTGCATAAAGAACCCAAACATAGATACATGTATTCCTATTGGGAAATCCTCTAACCTGCCTTTCCTCCACTACACAGTCAGGGACACCATTAGCCACACCACTAACCAGTGGTCTGCTATATTTGCAAACTATGAGGACATCAGCACATGCATGTTCGCAATTGTGCTCACACATACACACACACAGAGCAAAGCCGTACGAAGAACAGCTATTGTCACCCACCGAGCCAGCACCAGGATGCCTGTGCACCACTCAGGCGCTTGAGCTTGTGCAGGAAAATCCTCCTGGGGCAGGGCTAGTAACCTGCAGGAGGACTGTCCAGGTCTCACGGAGAGAGGTTGCGGAACTCAAAGTTCCACAACTATACTTCATAACACTGCTAAGCGAATCAAGGACAGTTGGGCATTTACTTCTCCAGTTAATACCAGGTACCCATTAATGTTACAGCTGGGTGGGCTGCTTCCCCAGTTGACAGCAGACAACTAGGTCCCCAGTAACAGCTGGGTAGACTGGAACAATGTGAGTAAAGTTTCTTGCTCAAGGAAACAGCAACACCAAAGTGGTGTAACCGGGAATCGAACCTGGGACCTTTTGATCACCAGGCAGATGCCCTAACCACTTGGCTATGCTGCCTCACACACACACGTGCGCACGCATGCATGCACGCATACACACAAAGCAACTTGGTGAATCAGCACTAGGACATCTATCAGGTGCTGTGAGTCAGCACAGGAAAATTCTCCTGGGGTAAGACTAGTAACTTGCAGAGGCTGTACCATGTCTCACAGGTGGAGGTGTGGACACCTGAAGTAGTCCTACCTACCTACTGTATGGACAATTGACATTTGCTTCCCCAGTTAACACCAGGTACCCAGTGATGTTACAGCTGGTGGGCCGTTTCCATAGTTGACACCAAGTCCCCATTTAAACAGCTGGGTAGACTGGAACAGTGTCATTAAAGTTTCTTACTCAAGGAAATACCAACAATGACAACTGGGCATAACTGGGTATCAAAATGGAGACCTTTTGATTACTAGACCAGGTGCTCTAATTATTTGGCTACACTGCCCCACACATGCACACACACATATACCAAGAGCCCAAAACTACTGTAAGACACTTTTGCACTTTTGATGTCTGTATATTTCCTGTAGGCACTTGTGGTCAACATCAGTTGTGGAACATTAATGACCACAACACATACATGCATCCATTCATTCCTGGTGAAATTTTGATGGATCCTCTCAGCCTTCCTAGTTGTTTAAAGAGTTACGACAGTAAGACTACTGAGACTATCACACAACGAAATGTTCAGATGCGATATTCACAACACCTTGATGATGCAGAGGTACCATTTATCCCATAATGTTCTAATATAAGTAAATGGTACTGCATATTTGGTTAATAACTTAGACACTTGGTTACAATGGACAACTGTTTGCATAGTAACCATTGCCAAATTTAATATTAATTTTGTAGGAATCAATGTCTAAAGTAGCTTCTCCAGCTTTTAAAAGGGTAGCATATCTAGGTCATGAGATATGATATTTTGAAGCTTGTAGTTGTCCAATACATTGTTAGGAAGCAACAGTTGCCCCTTCTGGACAATCACATACATGTATAGGAATTTAAAAATATCTTATGACCTATATACACTATCCATTGGAGAGATTATTTTTGACAAAAAAATCAATGAGATGTGACAATTTTTTGAATTTGTTGTATTATATCTACCAAAAGGAGCAACCGTTTCTCCAGAGACCAACAATGTCATATCTCATAATTATGCTATCCTTTTAAAAATTGGAGAAGTTATTATAAATATACATTGACACCTGCAAAATATAATGTAGTAATTCGGGTTGCTAGCTAGGTTATCATGTTTTATTATGAAATTTGTCTATTACTACCTTTAAAACTTTCTTATCCTGTCCAAGGAGAATTTACCATAATCATTGAGAAACTTTAAGCAGCTATTGCATGTACCATGATCAGGGGCGGGGGGTTGTAACTATCATAGAGATTATGGAGGGGGCTTAGAATTATCTCTAGCTGTCATTGGACAGTTGTATCGCTAATTATTCAAATGCTTAGCTACCTGATTCTACTATGATAAATTCTTTAAGATCAATTTACCCTAATAAAGCAGTCACCTTAACATAACAGTCATTAATAGTGACTGCTGAAAATCACTCTCAGATTCAATTTATTTCCTGGGGGCATACCCCCAGTTCCTACGTAGATCAACTAGGTACTACTACAAATGCCCCAAGATCAAAACACTCTCTAGACTAAGCAGTCACCCTAATATAACACTCAAGCTAATGTTAATAGTATTCTGATAAGCTGCTATAGATTCAAGTCTAATTTTCTAAATTTTCTGGGGGTTGGTGACATTCCCACATACCCCTGCTTTGTCCGCTAAGGCATGTCATCCCTTAGATAAGCCAAACTACATCTTAGCCCCACCCCCTAAAAAGGGTGTCTGACCACAATGATAGCACTATATGAAATAATGTTTGTTTTTGTTTAAAGGAGGAAATAACTATTGGAAATGTTAACTTTACAGTCCCTGGGTAAGCTACAGACACATTTTCATATAAAACTATATATTTGTTGTTGTTGTTTCTTTTTATTTTTAACATCAGATACCTTCCGGAGGATGAAAAACTAGTTGGCAAAAGGTAAGTGCTGTTATTGAGTTGTACTCAATGATTCAGTAATTTTCTATTTTTAGACTACGTCATGAGAGGACCCACCAAGAATGTTCCCCTAATATGGTCAGCTCATACAGGGCACTGAAATGTTTTGCAGTTGAAGAAAGTGAACACGTTACAAAGCAAAGGCCTCCAAAACGACCAACTGAATTTTTAGACTTTCGTTAAATTCCATCAGTAAAATCATCCTTTATTTTATAATCCAATCACAAGGGATGGCAGCCTGTAGCTACTGTACACTATATTGCTAATGCCACTGAATGATTTACATACTCTGCGACCAATGGATGGCTTGGTGACAACAGAATTTTGGGTAAAACTTAGATGGTACCTGGTAAGATTGGTGAAGTGTGGTTTAGTCGTTACAAAATGATAAGAATGGTAACTGAACTGAATTGGTGGATTAGCTGAAATCGTTTGAATGAGAATGACAGGCTGGTGCATTGTGTGTAGCTTGAGAACAATATAATGCTGTTCATTTAAATGCCTCCCATATTGCTTTTAATAAAAGCTCTTAATGGTTGGTACCTTTGATTGTGTATCCATCTCTCTAATTCCTAATTTCCTATCCAGATTGGTTTCACTCTATGATAAGATACAGTAGATTGCAGGAAGGTTGTCAGTTACAATTTCTTTTGCTGATGATGATCATGTGAAAAACAGCTAATCAGATGCTTCATAAGAATTTGAAATGTCAGCCTGCCTAGTATCATTGGTTGACTTTCAAATGATTCCCATTCAGAATTTTTGTGGAGGTCTTGCTTGTATTCTAATAGTGCTTGTATTGTGCAGCCTTAGGTGGTCCTGCAGCTGCAAAACATCCTGTATAGTATGTACAATTGTACATTTTGGGCTCTAAAACTTTTAATAACTCACAATCGAGGATAGTTACACAAGTTCTTGACATTTAATTGGCTCATTTGTAATACTGCTTGACCAGCTAACAAAACTCTTGTCTGACACATTGTTTATGGATATCCCTCCTGGAGGAAACTGAGTGTGGCGCTCGATAAGAAATTGGGTGGCCTGCAGTTTGAATTCTGGGGTTCCGGGAGGGATTTTTTTTCCTTTCTTTGGCCCATTTTCTGTTTCGCCTTATTAGCTGGTGTAAAGTTGTCTTAAAGTCTGTTTATTAGGTTAAGTAATTTAAAGGCTGCAGCACAAGTTGCTGTAGACCTTCAGTGCTGGTCACTGTAAAGCTATAATAACAATAAAAAGTTTTTGTTATATACACTTCCTATGCAGAAGCCATAAAGTACACGTTACAGCTTTTCCCTGAATTTGTAATGGACATGTCTTATGACATTCTAATTGATTTTATTATTTTAACTTCTCAACAATTGGCAGGGCCTTTCTTCCTTGTTGGAAGTAGCTACAAATAAACCTACGGGTAGTTTACAAAAAAAATTTTACAGAACCCAAACAATAACATAGGGAATCGGTTACTGATTGGATAATAAACATTCATCATTTACATGTCAATTTCCTTTATAGCTCTGATGGTAGAGAATTACACATTATAGCTAGCTCTGATCATTCTGATGGCCAGAACTACATTAACAAGTTTGGATGGACATAACTAAGGTTATGATTAAAAAAGGAAAAATAATGTATTGCAAACATATGGGAATGCAAATTTAAGGCAACATGGTGCAGCAGTGAAAAGACTGCTACTGTCAAATAGCATCAAAAGTTGTCAGCCATCTATTAATATATGATTAGCATCAGAAAATCAGAAAAATATTGGTGTTGTCAACTGGCAATATAATATTGACTGAAAATGCTATTTCTCTTGACAACAAATCCACTTTATAGCTGTTTTCTCAGAACTCAGCTCAAACTTGTACATACCGCTGATACCGGCTAGTCATTTATTAGGGAACGTCACGTGCTAGTGACACATGACTACAATTTGTATTAAATTATTAGAATACACTCTCTAGTCATGGAGTTTGAAGCGGAAGGTTACGAGGAGACGCTAATGCAAGAAGTCGTGAGGACGACCGGCTGGTGTGTTGTGTTGTGTGTTAGCTTTGTGAAAGTACTGTTGTTTATTTCGTAGCACACAAGTGCACTGTATTGTTTTAATTTTTCTTATTAAAAGGCTCTCAATGGCGCCTTCGATACTCTTTTGCGTCTTCATTCCGAATTTTAAGTATTTACAGCGTGACAAAGTCACACGGGTCCAATACTCTTGTTTCTTTAGTTGCCTTACAGGCTTTGTGGGACTATTTCTATTTTCTTTGACATTGTGTAAAGCTTTTGGTATTATGTTTCTGGAAGAATCTCCCAAAGAGATCCAGCTAAAACACTGACATTTGTGTTTTTAAACAACTGGCTGTCACTCCAGTAGGCATGCCAAGACAGATTTTTGACCAACTTCCATTGGCTGTTTGCCATATTTTCATATAATGCAAGGGGGTGTCACGTAGGTACACACTGTAGGGAGATCTGCAACTGCGGTCAAAGTCTTGACCGGCTGAAATTTTGCTTTGACTTGTGACTAAGAGCCTTTTTCCATCTTTGACCGGTGACCTAGCGACGATATTTCAGTTCTTTTCAATTGTGGGTTGGAAACTTCTACCCTTGACCATTGACTTGGCACAAATTCGGTGGTTTTGGCTTAGACTTTGACCGTGGTTGCAGATCTACCTACAGTGAGTGCCTGTGTGTCACCCCCTTGCAATGCTTGCTGGGATAACAGCTTCATTGTTGTTCATTTTATAAAATCAACCTTGTTTGTTGACCTTATGCTTTGACCGTGGTTGTGTATCATAGTGCTGTGGCTAAATTGAGGGTGGCTTTGTATACGTGGTATTGTGTAGTTATAGTATCCTATTGTGTTGTTATATATCAATGACACAGGAAGTGTGCAACATTTCTTCCTGAAGCTAGATTGTTACAGTAAAAAGGGTTAGGCCACAAAAAAATTGGTTATATGTTTCTGGTTCCCTTCCTGGTCATTTTTTTTGCTTGCGCAATTGTCGTACAATAATAATATTTTATATCTGTGGAAAATATTTCGTGTCTTGTCAACACTCTTTTCTTATAAAGATGCACTAACTTGCACATACTGCTATATATTTCAAATGTAGTGTACCACATCAAAAAGTTGAAGAAAAAAAAGCCTGGTCACCTGGTCAATTTTGGGGAATGGTAGGAAACATATAATTAACTTTGCACGGCCTTACTGACTTCTTTATTATAGTGTCATGGAATTTTATCTCAGCTAGATTTCTAAGCTTGGAAATCCACAATTGGTTGTATGATTGCCAGCAGATTCGGACACTTGTTTAGAACAGCTCTGTAATAACTTATGCACACAGAGATACTTCATTTTATTCCTGTTGCTTTGATAACTATTTAAATTAGAACAACACTAGCATGGCACAGTCACGGTATTGACATGATGAAGGATGTAGTACATACACTACTTGATCTTGGACAATGTCTCAACCAAAAAGTTTCTAGGAATGTTGTTTTCCTTTTTAGCACTCACATGCACTTCTTGTGATGATAAATTGTGATGCCAACAAAGTGTGTTTGTAAAATCATGTGTTACCACAGTAAGCTCACTGTAGTGTGCTGGTATTATGGTTTGTTGCTCAAAGTTTACAGGAGCTCATTGTGCGCTGGTGTGGGTAGTTAAGTTAAAATGTAAAGACGTTTCTCCCCTCTGTTATGTAGTAGGTAGTCATATCATAACTAGGACTGTTTTGTGTGTTTCTAAAAGATGTGTTATGTATGTCTATAACTGTAGGAGTGATTCTGTGAAGATGTTGAACCAACATGGCTACCTAAGAGTGGTAAGGTTGCGCCCATGTGTGTGTGCATGCTGCATGTGAGTTGGATATGTGTACACTAACATGTGTGGTCTATGCATAATATTATATCAATCCACTTACTTGTACGTAGTTGAAGGACATGGCATTGCAAGGAGAACTCAACCGCTCAAACCTCCGTAGTGTCTGTTGGAAGGTACATCCTTCATACTGTTTTAGCTATGGTTAGAATTTCCTCTCTTACACATGTAGTTATTCTTATCTATTTTGTCTGAGGACAAGAGTGTGTGGGTTGCTGAGTCAGAGAAGTCTAGAGATGTTTATGCTGACCTGAAGAAAAAGGTGATGATGATCTCATACTACCTTTAATTTGTTGTGCATGATATTTACTGACTTTGTGTTCATCGTGTATTGTCTAAATGTTATGTACAGTATATTTGTATGTAAGTGTATATTGAGTTACTCACTGTCTTGTGTCACTGTACAGCACATTACAGATCCACACAACGATGAGCAGACCATGGATGTGGCACTCAATAATCCTTTATCACAGGAGGAAGATGTGAGTTGTACTAGTTGCATCAACAAATAAACATTCTCCACATGTACGCATGCACTGTAATCACATGGTCGAGGGCCATAAAGTGTGTTTGTATACCAGTTAATTCTGACTCCCATCATGACAACCACCTTCCAATTATTTACAGACATAACTATGCTTTTAACTGGTACCGTATTTATCTATATTAGCCCTTAAATCCTCAAATAGCTTTTGCGGAATGTGTGTTTGCACAATATGGGCACGCATGGCAACGTTAGGTAGAGTAAATTAATTCTTATAGCCTAAAACAACCCATTGTTCAACAGTCTGTTCACTGGGCTGGTTAAATGAACACTAACTACAGTGGCTTACTTGTTATGAAGTGATGAACAACAAGTTGCATCTCCATGTTTCGAGATTCTTGCCACGTCTTTAATTTCAGTTGTGGGTTTACTCATGTGAGTCATTTATGGTCTAATAGAAAAATTTATGGTGAAACGAATATCGAATGGAACCTGTTACAAGTGATAGGAGTAACCACCATTAAGTTATGGATCATTTCATAAAGGACTGTAATTATAAGGGTTTGCATGTTTCCTTGCCGAAAAGTTATTTACATGACTAGTTTTGGCCTCACTGTTTAGCGTTAGGGGGGAAACCCGTGGAATCATTTAAATCCTTGTTACATTACAAATAGAACGACATAATTGCGTAGCCATAGGATGGATGCTTCGAAAGTTTCAGTGCTTTGTGCATGTCATGCGTATTTGGGCCAGTTTTCTGGCCTATGCAGGTTAAAGGGTTAAAGCTGGGCTCATGTGAATTTTGGTGGCTAAACTGGTTTATTGTTCACTGGGACCAGCAACTCAATTGTCACACTACCATTTATCTCTTGTATTGTGATATCCCTAGAGTCCTTGGAATAAATATTTTAAGGACAATGAATTGAAGAAACTCATCAATCAAGATGTAGTGAGGACGTAAGTCTTTATCTATAGAAATTCTCTTTGTATGTATTGTACTATAGAAGAAAATTTAGGGTGGGCAGCTTTTACATTATATTGTTCATTGTTGCTATCACTTGTTCTTCCTTTAATAGTGTGATTATAAATATCTTTACCATAGATAATAGACACCCCTACCTGGATTGGAAGCACACGTATAGTGCCCATACAAAACTACGGTTCTATCCGCATTTCGCGCCTGAAGTTTTCAAACACTCTTTTTCATTCGAAGATTCTGTTTTACTGTCTGGATACAGCTCGGTTGCTTTAACTAGTAAGTTTAGTAGATTGTTTCTTGGGTGGCGATTGGCCTACTACTGGTATAGGCGCTTTCCGTATAAAAAGTATTTGAACATTTTTGTGAAAATGGTGGGGTGAACAAGTTTAGTTTAAGGCTGATACTTATTACTAACTAATGCCACGTGTACTGGTATGTGTTTCATGGTATATCCGCTCCAGTTTAGTCAAGTATCAACCTTTCGCGCTTGTCAAACTTCTAGCTAATACACATCAGTACACCCATTATGAATAGGCCAAACCTTATATTCCATAGCGGTAGGTTTACTACTCACCAGTAAGCAAAACATGTTCTTATAAAATATACTCCCGGTACTGTGTACAGTATAAGGGGCGCGAAGCGTGGATAGATTAGGTGGCGCTTAGAAGATTCCAATCCAGTATGGGGTGTCTATTATCTATGCCTTCCCTATTCAACCAAGTGCCTCTGTGCATGCGTGCGTATAGTTCAATGTAGTATGTGTGTGTCTGTGTGTGGTTCAATGTAGACTCCACGTTAACTACATGCACACATAATACAGGTATATGAATGGTTCCATAACTATCAGTGCATTTAAAGTTATGTACCACTGGCTTCACTCAGCATGTCTTTCAAATAAGATTACCATAAAGTACATGCTTTGATACGTGCGAAGTTTACACAAGAGATGCATCTGTATTACCTTTCAAAGCTTGTAGCTGTCCCGCCAAATAAGATAGAAAATCTTAGCAGTTGGACAAACAAACTAGTATCACAAGTGCTCACAAAGGGGTGGAGGGTAGTGGTGTGGACAAGAAATAGACTTAAAAATGGAATCAGACAACGATTAAAATCCAGACAGAGGCTGTGCTAGCTTCTTAGTGGCTGACATGCAGCAAAGTCAACACAGAAAACGTTTATATCAGGCCATCCACTGATTCTTTGTCAAGCCAGGTCCTTCACAAGGCCACGAACTACCATTCAAGCTTGCCTCACCACCCAGCTAATAATAGTATGGTAGTGTAGCTGTCCACTGGTGGTGTTAGTTTGATTTTACCTAATGTGCGATTCAGATCGGTTTTGTATAATCTAGTCACATTTGTTCACTAGTTACATATTTTGCAACAAAGTAGGTCATACGTACTTGATGGAATACAGTCCTTCCTTTTTTTGTTTCAACTTTACTGCTACCGTTGTAGAGAAATGGTATATCAACTCTAAATCACCATATTTGGTCATGCTTTTTTACATGTGTAGGTTTCCAGAAGTTGAATTTTTCAAGGACAGTGATGTGAGGTAAGCATAGGAGTAATTTTATTAGCAGTTACATGTTATATGGTGGAACGCGGTTGCTATAGAGAAATGATGATCTCCATACTGTTCTGTCATGCCAAGGAACACCCTGACATCAACTACAGACAGGTACTGAGTATGTTGTGTCTGTAAGATCCAAATATAATTGTTCATATCATAGGGAACAAACGCTTTGAGGTTTAGTGTTATTTGAGCCTTTAGATTTAACTATCATGAACAAATCTGCTGTTAAAATATAGAGTAAAACCTCTGTATATTCCAGAAACATTTGGATTGTATAGTTGATCCTTTTGTCTTTATTTCTATTGATACAAACAAGTATCTTTACTATAGAGGTGTCCATGTGTAACTTTGTGTACTATAATACTACACAGGGGATGCACGAACTCTTGGCTCCAGTGCTATTTGTGATGGCCACTGAACAAAGAGAAGACATCGAGTCTGACCCAACTTTATCGTGAGCAGCACCAATGTGTTGTATGTATTCCCATTGACATGTTTGATTTGTGTAGGCCAGAGCTTAAAGTGGTGATGGATCCAAAGTATACTGAGCATGATTCATTGTAAGTATCAGTATACTCTAGGTTATGTGTGATATGAAATATCCTCTGGAAAGGGGAGAAGATAGGCGAAGGGGGGAGCATGCACAGAGAAACTGTCATATGATACAGTATACAATACAATGTCGTACAATAACAGAACAAGAAAATTATTTACAGATGAAGTAATATCCACCATAGAGGTTCTCCCTTAGAAGCTACACCATATTTGTCACTGGTGGTAAAGTCAAAGTGAGCATGGATCAAGTTTCGAAAATTGAGAATTTTTGTTATCCATTAAATGCACACGTGTAAAGCTCTCTTTCTGCAGTGTATTTAATACTTTCACTTTTTCAACCCACTGTAGCACCATATTTAGTGAGATCATGGAGCATGTCAGTCCGTGGTATGTGAACGAGGAGTCTCAGCAAGCATTCCACAATGCTGCCAAAATGGCTGCTGCTGTAAGAGTGCGTGTCACACTAATGATGTGTCTTGTGTAGCTGTGACTATTTGTGTGTGTTTGTGTAGAATAAGTGGTCAGATCCGAGGAGTGCTACACCTTTCCAGCGAGAAAACATGTTTGTGAGTGGCTGAGTGTTCAGTGTGATGAGCATGTATATATACACTACGAACACTACACACACATACGCGCACACACGCACACACACGCACACACACACACACACACACACACACACACATACACACACATGCACATGTGGTTTGTGTAATAGAATGTTTTTCGTCTAGTCATCTGCTCTGAGCAAGAAGGTAGAGAAGATTCAGTTTGTCTTGTTGAAGAAGGCAGACAGTGAGTTATTTGAGAGACTCAATCAACTAGACATTCTACCACAAGTCTATGGCATGTAAGCTACTTATCCTAGCTCCTGTTAATGTTAATCCTACCACTGTACTTTATTCTGTCAAGAGTATTTGCTACTGTAGCTATCATTATGCTTTATGTGCTTTTTGTTTGCTTTAAAATTTTAGTGGAAATTTTTGTACACCTTTTTATCTGTATGTGTGATATTTGTGTTTTAGTCGGTGGATCCGGTTGCTGTTTGGTCGGGAATTCCCCTTGCCATCAGTACTGGAACTATGGGATGCTATATTTGCAGACAGCTCTTCAATGTCATTAGTCGAGTACCTGTGTGTTTCCATGTTAGTTCTGATCAGGAAGCAATGTTAGTGGACATTAATACTGTTGTGTTGTGATTATGTCCTTTTTGTTATTACAATACGTATGTATATTCCCTACTTTAATTACATTGCTGCAATATTCCCATCTGTGAGATCTGGTGTTTTCAAACTGTATTACTGTCAGCCATGAGACATTGGACACACTGTACAGTCCTCCGATAGTACCTGTTTAGTACGTACGTAGGTGTTTGGGTTGACACAATCTTATAAACAATTGCTTTTTGCATGCATATGTGTGTGTACTAGTATACCGAGTGTTATAGTTGTATAGTGTGCACGGATTGATGACTGCATCTTATTTTTCTTTCCTCCATTGCAGTGATGTTGTGTGACAATGCTTCAGCCATGCAGCTACTAATGCAGTACCCATGGATTAGTGGTGGATATGCCTCCACATGGGACATCAATGATCTAGTACAGCTAGCAGTTCACTATAGAAAACCTGAGGTTAGTCTAGAAGTCTTGCTAATGGGTGATATCATGTGTACACAATACAACGCTTTGTATGTACTGTAAATATGTGTATTACCTTTCTAGGTGACAGATCTACCTAATCGTGCAAGGCAATTGTTCCTGTTCAGTGATGTATATCATGATCCATTAATGGCAACCAGTATGCCATCTCATCATTCGTCTTATGGTACTCCACGCGCCGCAGTACATCAACAACCACATGGTTCACCAGCCATGGCTAAGGTAAGCATTCAGCCTGTAAATGATATTTTTATACAGTACATAGTAGGGATCACAAAGGTTTGGGCGTGGCACATGATAAAACATCGCCCAATATCCAGCCTCACTATTCCCTGATGATGATGAGGCAGTATTGGTTAGGTAAAACTAACCCCAAACAAGTCTTCAGATCGACCTGAAACGCTTTCAACAAGTTGCTATGGAATTTTTTTAATTAAATGGAATTTTTTTCTGACTGACTGAGTAACTGATACCTTCAGACAAGCGTAACTTGATAACAACTAAGGCTATGCACTTGGATTTTTTTCACTGTTTAACATCGCTTCGGCCGGACATGTGCCTTTTGGCATGCCGCAGCATGTACAATGCCTTCTTTATGGACTTACCAGTGTCCTCCTTTGTGTCCCATTCATCTTGGCTATGCAGAGGTACTTTACGAGCAGTTCTTGATTCGTCATGCTATGTAACACACAGCTGACAACGAAGCATAATGGATACTTCACTTTTCAGATGATAATACTATTGATAGCTGGGGTGCATGGCGCCATGATGCGGTATGCGTGGGTTCACTGGTCATAATAAATTTTATTTTACAAAAAAAGTTAACAAACAAATACACAAAAAATTGGAATTTTCAACTATATAGAGTAGGGAGTAGGGGCCGTAGCACACCAATAAAAGTACTGAAACTATGTAGCTGGAGTGGTGCATCATATTAAATCTAGTAGTGGGCAATATTTCAATAATATCGAGAAATTCAATATTTTACTGATATTGATGTGCAAAAATGAACACTGTAACAAATGTGTTATAGTTGCTGGTAAGTATGATGCAACACCTTGTACAAAGAAACATGTGGGTACAGCTCAATCATACAATACTAGGTATTGACAACCAGCTACTATGCAATAAATCAACATTCTTGGAATTTGAAAACAAATTGGACAGGCAAGTCAGTTGATATGGACTAGATATGAGTTATTCAAGAGACATATTGCAATATTAGTAGTTATCGAGATACTGTGCCAAAAAATTATCAATTTGTTTTTGAAGATATCATTCAGCCCCACAGTAAAACAATAAGGAATGATATATCCCTACTGTGCATTTCCGTTGTGGTATCTTGAACACAGTAGGGATATAACACTTCTTATTGTTTTACTATGATTTAATATCGTGCACTACTCCAGCTAGTCTCACTACTTTTCGTCGATGTGCTATGGTCCCTGCTCTAGTTGAGAATTCCAATTTTTTGTGTACTTATTAACATAACAAGATAACACCTGTGTAATGTGTGCTATGGGTACATGGGCACCCACAAGAGACCTGATTATCCTAGTCAGTTAATGTACTAGAGGACTCTTTGGGACCTTAACTGATCACCCAGATACCCTTGTGTTTAGTCTGCATTAACTGGTTCCACTGTATGTATTATATACAAAAGCCATTAGTTTACAGAGATGTAATGTTCACAACTCCCTCAGTACTGTACATTTTACGTACCTTTGAAAAAGCAAACAACAATTCTAAGGTTATAAATGTCGAATGCAAACGAATGTTCCACTGCATGTACATATGCACATATCTGCTTTCCAACCTGTCCTAGCATCTCGTGCAATGCACACACACACACACACACACACACACACACACACACACACACACACACACACACACACACACACACACACACACACACACACACACACACACACACACGTTTCAAGTTGGATGCCTAAAGATATTATTAAAAGTGCTTCACCTTACTGCAGTACACTTCAATAGGCAACATGACAACACATATACCTATTTCTGTTACAGAACTCAAGATTTCGTATCAAAGCACCCAAGATTGGTAACATCCTAAACAGACCTGGTGGTGCAACCAGGCAGCCACATCCACCACCTCACATGCACCAGCGTCCTCCAGGCGTACCCCCAATGAGCAGCACATCTCAGCCCCACTCACAAACTGTTGTGCACCAGTCACAGCATCAGCAGCATCCTGCACAAAGATACCAGCGACATAATGTCCCACCTGGTTCACCTTCAAGAACTCAGAAGAAAGGAAATTTCTCCCGAGTACCGGGTAGAGCTGAGCCAGTATACCAGTCTCGGCCAACAACTCAAGAACTAGCTGTAAACCCTCCACAAGTGAGTAACTTCCCCATTTTGTTTTGTGCTTGTGTACCTGTGTGTTGTATTCTTACATGAGGTATGTATCATTTATAAGAGTGTGTTGGGTGTATATGTTTTAGCGATGACAATTCTGCTCTTCATACACATACAAACATGTATTGTTCTGTTAAAGCCTAGTGTCGGTGGTAGCAGCAACACTGTGCTCAAGGAGAGGGTGGAGATGTTAGAGACTATGTGCAAGTATTGTGGGGATAAGATGGAGTCTTATTTGAGTGAGTAGTGTTGTAGCATGTGGCATAGTATGTATTGTGCTCACTCTGTTGTCAGTGTTGGGAACAATGCGTTACTAAAGTAACACATTATGTACTGTAATAATTATCATTGGGCTTCTGAGTAATACAATTTGTTATCATTGATAGTGAAGCCATTTCCATTACCAGTAATGAGAAAATTAGTGCATAGTTATCATACAGTATGGTAGTACTGTATTAAGAATCATGGAGGTTTGCACCTTACAAAAAAATTAACCAGAAACCAGTCTCACAATACCTTCATGGTGCCATGGCAGTATTGAATGATTTTTTTTTTAACCCGGGCTTGATGGACTGCCCTTGCCTACCACCCCCAGCACAAAGAAAGGCACATGCTGGACAAACCAAGGCAAACCAAGGCACGTGCTGGCAGTATTGATTAGGTATAACCAAGCCCAAGAGTGCTTTCAGTACGACCCGAAACACTTCCAATAGGTTGCTACGAATTTTTTTTTAATTTTATTATTTAGTGGAATTTCTGCCCGATTGACTGATACCTTCAGACAAACATAACTCAATAATGACCAAGGCTACAGGCTTGATTTTTTCACTGTTTGATAAACAACAGGCTGTAGGAGACTAGGTGTCCTACAGACCTTCAGCACTTGTGCTGTAAAGCCTTAATAAATGAATAAACTGGCTGCATTCATACACATATCAGTGTGTGTTTGTGGAATGCTTAATGTGTGTGTCTGTAACATGTGCATACGTACACGCATACAAGCTTTGCGTTTGTGTGTGCATGTGTAATTATGTGTTTATAAAGTGAGGCATGTTGGTTTGTGTGTCACTTTAAGTGTTCACAGTTTTGACATAGATCCTTGTCTTGTAGATGTATTACAGGAAGAGTTGACAGAGTTGGAATTACCAGTAGATCCAATGGAGAAGATCTTCGTAAAACTAGCAGAGTTAAAGCAAGTAAGGGACTGGGTTTTGTTGTATTAATTAGCTATCAAGTAATGACTACTGGTGCATGATTCTTTATTGACACTTGGTGTTGACCTAACTGTATCCAGTGTGTCACTTCTCATGCAAGTACCATTCCAGGAAGTTAGTAACTCCTTAACAAAGAAATGTCCTTGGTTTAGGGGATCAAAAATGTACCGTTGGCTTGGGATTACTGTCCTACAGTAGATAGTGTGGGATCAATAGAGTGTGGGACCAATGTTGTAGAAAGTTTTAAGCATCAGGCACATGAAATTTACCTGTTGTTGTTGTTGTGGGTAGATATTTTTGTGGATTTAGTTTCTTAAAAGTCTTGGAAAACAAACATACAGTACTTTTATCCCTCCTAATTTTCTATAGAGGTTTTCAGAAGAATCCGAAAACACATATATTTACAGAAAGAAATTACGTCATGTAAAAGCTGCTAGAAATATCAGAAAGTATGTGAAAATAATAGATGCATTTCAGACTTCCGGACATATAAATTTTTGTACCTTGACTTCAGCAATGGGTTTTTAAAGAAACCGTGAAGAGTGGATATTTGTCAGTATGGTAAACAAAGATTATCCAGCACCATATTTTGAAGAAGTCAGTGATTAAGTATGCTATAGTTTCCCAGAAGTTTTTGGCCAAATGCCCCACCAGCCACAGTTAAGCAGCTTTAGCCACAATACTCCACAGACAATATGGCTATACGTTGTAGCCAACTTGCACTAGTGGTTTTTGGGATGCTAATAGAACATCCCATGTTTTATACATCCATAGTGACCTAGGTTCCGTAAAACATCATGGCTATCAAGTTCTAACAATGTAAGGTCAAATGTAATAGCATCCCTTAATATAAGTGTTTTCGGATTCTTCTGAAAACCTCTCCACAGTGAATAAACAATACATACACCAATAAGTATCGGTGTCAATGTGTTTACTACTATACTTGTATACCCCCTGTACTTATGTAGATCAGAGATTTGCTGCAAGGAAAACTACCATTTGCTGGCTCAGACTGGGCACCAACCCAGCCAGTTGATACAACTGATGAAGGAAAAGAAACTGACACATCACAAGAGCAACAACAGCAAACTAGCTCTGGCACTTTAACACAAGACGAAGTCTCGACCAGGGAAGACACTGACACTACTGACACAACCAATGATAAATCCGTTGCAGCGAACACCGAAGAAAGTGTTGAAAACTCGGCTATAAGTGATGAAGATACAGCAATATTTGGTGCAGATCAGCCGAGTAGCACGAAACGGGAAGAACTGCTGAAAGCAGTATTTGAAGATAACAACATCACCACTGGTAGTCAGGTACAGGACACTAGACAAGGGGACACAGTTACAAACAGTCACTACGATCCGGACGACTGGGTCAATGTACCCAATGACGAATTGATTTGACTTTTTTTTCCAATCAGATTACTGTTACTGAAGACAGAAGGTTAATTTAATTAACACAGCACTTCTGCCATTGGTAGAAAATTATTGTGTATACTAGTATACACCTGTACAATAAAATTTTGTCATTTTTGAATTTATTTCGGCTGCTATGGAGAATTTTTCAGGATACTATTCCGTTACATTTCCGTATTTTAGTTTCGTGGCTGCCTAGTAAACTGACGAGGCGAATTTTCTGTGTCATGGGCGCATTTTGAAATGGCTGTTGCTTCTGTTTTAATAAATGTGGAGCGTTTTGTTGCGTCATTAGTGCTTGGGGGTGTTGGCGATGCCCTGGGGTACAAGAAAGGAGATTGGGAATTCTGTCCATCGGGGACACGTATTCATGAAGCACTGGCGCAACTCGGTGGAGTTGAGAAGATTGTAGTAAACAAGAAGAAATGGCCAGTCAGTGACGACACGGTAATGCAGATAGCAACCGCTGAAGCACTAGCTGACAGCAAATGGACAACCTTGAAGGAGTTGTATTCCAAGATAGCTGGCAAGTACAAAGATTGCATGAAGGATATGTCTGGGCGAGCTCCGGGGTTGACATGCCAGGCGTTCGCCCGCTCGTTGAAGCCTGCTGCTCCTGATGGCTACTTCGTTCCATTTAACCCAATTGGAGGTGGGTGTGGTGCTGCCATGCGTTCAGTTCCCATTGGACTGTACTACTGGAAACCTGATCAACTGGATGACTTGATAGCTGTATCTATTGAGAGTGGAAGAATGACTCATAATCACCCAACTGGTTATCTTGGGTCTTTTGCTACCGCGTTGTTAGTATCTTATGCTCTACAAGGTCAACCCATCAAACAATGGGGACGATTACTCTATGACACTCTGCCGAAAGCAAAAGAGTATGTTAAAAATGAAGGACGTGACGTGAAAGAAAATATGGAGGCTTGGTCATATTTTGAGGATCAATGGAAGAACTACTTGACCAGTCGTGGCATCTTTGATCTTGATAGTTGTGAAGTGAAGTTCCCAGATAAGTATGGTATAGAAGAGAGGGATAAATTCTATCGTGAAATCAGTTTTTCTGGTACCGGTGGTGCCAGTGGACATGATGCCCCAATAATTGCTTATGATGCTATCCTAGGAGCACCTGGGGCAGACTCATGGGTAGAACTGTGTAGTCGTTCAATGTTTCATGGTGGAGACAGTGACAGTACTGGTATTATTGCTGGAGCTCTGTATGGTGCCATGCATGGCTTCAAGGGTGTACCTGAGGGAAACTACAAGTCACTGGAGTATCGTGACAGGATGGAAAAACTAGCTAAGAAACTTTATAAGAAAATATAAAATTCTCTGCAATTGCAATGAAAATTTCACTTATACACTTGCATGCATATAGCTATACATTTATTGGTTATTGCATGGTTACACCACATGTGTATGGCTAACTTCATACACTATAGTGGCTGTGTTATTCAACATTGGCAAGCTATAGGTGTTCCACCTAGGTGATTAACTTGTTATAAATCTATACTTAATTACATGCATGTGTTGCCATCTCCAGTATTTTACATCAAATTTTTTTGGCCTACCTATCTCGGCTAGTATCATCATTTACATGCAAAACTTGTGCACTGCAATATTCTAATACTCCACATGCAGAATGCAGTCTTATGTAGCATGTTTGTTTAAAGAAGCTGTTGAGCCTACATTAATTTTGCAGTGACACACTACTGAATAAACATAGAAAATGGCACAGGGTTCACTTTGATGTTTGGAGTCCGCTCTTTTATATATAGGCAAAGAAACTTGGAAGAGACTTGTAGCTAGTCACCAATCAACAAATCACACCCATGCACCATTCTTTAAGGCACTGGCAACTCAAGTAGCATTTAAACCACTTCAAGATCCAGGGGGTTTCTGAGGTTTCCGGAAACTGGATAAGTAAAATTGTATTGAGATATCCTAATAAAGCAGTCACTTCAAAAACACCCTAATACAACAGTCAATCATTTATTTGATGAATTTGCTCTCAATCTCAACTCTAATATTCAAAACTTTAAAACATCTAAAGTGACAGGCTTCGCATGCTGGTGAATGTCCTTCTCACACATATATACAGTGTATGCTTTAGCTATAATGATGCATCGGCTCCTCATTTTCTATTGCATCATTCTAACACCTTTAGTTGTACTTCAAAGATGCTATTGTTTCCAGTGTTTTAGACATCTTTAAAGCATGAATATTCAACTTAAAACTGACTGCATGAGCATGTAGTGATAAAAGCAAAAAGTACATCTGGGCATGTATTTGGTTCATTCTTCATTGAGCAGCTGGTCTATCATTACTTCCAAATGATCAAACAGCACTTCCCATGCACTCCTGTATTCTGCAGTAAATTTTTCCCTAAGAACCCTTCTGAATGTCCATATAATGGCATCCTCCACAACCTGCATGTAAAACTAATGCTTTACATTGATCATATAATAGAGCACACTCACTTCATACTCATCGTGGGTGAAACTGTTCACCTTCCAAACTTCTGATAATTCTTTTAATTTACATCTTAAGCAGCTGTCACAGCGTATTATGTCCACTATTTTACTAAGTGTGGTTATGATGCTACAACAGCCTTCTTGTAGGCTTATGTTTGGTGACTGATATGGTCCCAGACTTCTTATCTGTGGTGCCACTTTATTTATCCTATAAAAGGTACAAAAGTATGTCTTGAAATAGCATTATTTTGTTATCATGATGCATGCATATGCCACATGCAGGGCCGCCCAGAGAAATTAAGGGGCCCAGGGCAAAGAGTTAAAGTGGGGCCCTTCACCCAAGTTGTAAGTTGAAGACCAAAAAAAAAAAAGGTCACAACCTGCTGACAATGACAATAACTACCCATCACCAACCACATCTCCTTATCTATAAGCTTGCTACACTGCTTCTCTGAAGAATACTGTGACTGCTCTATTAGAATATTTAGATCTGACTGCTCTATTAGAGTATATCGATCTTTTAAACAGGTATTCAGGGTGCCCTTCATGGGGCCTCCTGGGGCCCCTTTCAGGCTGGGACCCGGGGCAAAATTCCCCAGTTGCCCCCCCCCCCCCCCCCCCCCCCCGTGGGCGGCCCTGGCCACATGTATGCAAACAGCCATAAAAGAACACAATGCAGTAATCTTAAAATCTACTCATTCAATACTTAAGTATAGCTATAATTATATAGAGTGTTCTTGAAGACTCTTGTCCATGTTTCCCAGCATGCTTTCGTCCGTGCTCTTGAAAATAATTGATGATGCATGAGTTCTAAAACATATGCAAACCTTTTCCACAAGATTTTTCCTGTCTTCTCAGTTGACATATGATCAATATCTATCCAACTGTGAATTATCTTCCTTGTAATGTACACTGGTAGTAGTGTAGACATTTTCTATACTAAACTAAACCTGGCTGACTGCACCACTTCAACAAAAGCTATAGCTAAAACACTTGGTGTAACTGCCTTGTACAATTGTCGTCAATTTACCAATACAGTTTATTCTGATGTGTCATCTGAGAGTGACTTGAGGGATCATGCACATTAAGTGTTAATAGGTGATGTTTACAGGTTTGCATACATCATGTTTGTCACCACATTCCAACACCAAATCCTTGACTGTACATCTAGGTGTAACAATGCAATACTGATAGCTATACATACGCTCTGTTATACCTTGGTTGTCATTGTTACCAACTATTAACTAGTGCAATAGATTCCAAGACAGTTGTCAGTTACAATTTCTTTCACTAGGCCAATCAAATACTTCATAAGATTCTGAAAAGGTCTGCTCACCTGTCATTGGTTGGAATTTACAGTGCAACTGACAACCAACAAGCAAAAACACATGTGTATACATACTGAGCGACTGTGCCATTACATCATGTGGTCCCAAATGATATATGACTGCCCAAGTAATTCAAACCATTTAGAGACTAGCAGTATAGCTATAGTTGTGCAAATAAATTAAATGTGTTTGTATACAGTATAATCAGGTGTTCTATAGTAATATAACGTACAATAAAGTATTCACATCAAATTCTATACAAAATGCGCACGTGTATATGTTGTACTAGTGTACAAAAACTAATAAAATTTCACACATCGGGTTGTATCAGCTGTTTACACGATCCCCTTTGCGAAGTTTCTTAGCTAGTTTTTCCATCCTGTCACGATACTCCAGTGACTTGTAGTTTCCCTCAGGTACACCTTTGAAGCCATGCATGGCACCATACAGAGCTCCAGCAATAATACCAGTACTGTCACTGTCTCCACCATGAAACATTGAACGACTACACAGTTCTACCCATGAGTCTGCCCCAGGTGCTCCTAAGATAGCATCATAAGCAATTATTGGGGCATCATGACCACTTGCACCACCGGTACCAGCATAGCTAATATCATGGTAGAATTTATCCCTCTCTTCTATATCATACTTATCTGGGAACTTCACTTCACAACTATCAAGATCAAAGATGCCACGACTGGTTAAATAATTCTTCCAATGATCCTCAAAATATGACCAAGCTTCTATGTTTTCTTTAACATGCCGTCCTTCATTCTTAATATACTCCTTTGCTTTTGGCAGAGTGTCATAGAGTAATCGTCCCCATTGTTTGATTGGTTGACCTTGTAGAGCATAAGACACTAACAACGCGGTAGCAAAAGACCCAAGATAACCAGTTGGGTGATTATGAGTCATTCTTCCACTCTCAATAGATACAGCTATCAAGTCATCCAGTTGATCAGGTTTCCAGTAGTACAGTCCAATGGGAACTGAACGCATGGCAGCACCACATCCGCCTCCACGTGGGTTAAACGGGATCAAGTAGCCATCAGGAGCAGCAGGTCTCAATATACTGACTGAAGACTGACAAGTCAATCCAGGAGCTCGCCCAGTCATATCGTACATGCACTCAATGTACTTGCCAGCCATCTTGGAGTACAGCTCCTTCAAGGTTGTCCACTTGCAATCGACTAGTGCTTCAGCAGTTGCAATCTGCATTACTGTGTCGTCACTAACTGGCCACCACTTTGCGTCCACCACGATCTTCTTGACCCCACCGAGCTTGGCGAGGCCTTCGTGAATACGTTTTCCCGATCTACAAAATTCCCAGTCACCTCCCTTGTAGCCAAGAGCATCTCCAGCTCCTCCGAGTATTAATGATGCTATGAAACGTTCCTCTACGGGCACAGATACAGCCATTTTGATTTCTATTGCCAGCCTTCGCTATATATTTGTCAATCGATAATGCGCAGTCACCTCTGTATTACGTCATCGACTAAAATACTGCAATTACGTCAGCTGATTTTAAGAGTATAGCGCCTAAAGGATTAATTTTGCACTTTCATTGTTGTGTAGTTTGAACTTCACACCTGGAATGGCTGCATCCACTTCATCGATACCTGAAAAGGAACGTTTCATAGCATCATTAATACTCGGAGGAGCAGGAGACGCTCTCGGTTATAAGGGAGGAGAGTGGGAATTCTGTAGATCAGGAAGACGTATTCACGAAGCACTCGAACAGCTCGGTGGAGTTGAGAAAATTGTAGTAAACACGAAGAAATGGCCAGTCAGTGACGACACGGTAATGCAGATAGCAACCGCTGAAGCACTAGTTGATTGCAAGTGGACAAACTTGAAGGAACTGTACTCCAATGTAGCTGCCAAGTATAAGGAATGCATGCGCGACATGGCTGGCCGAGCTCCAGGGTTGACTTGTCAAGATGTTGTTCACAAACTAAAACCTGCTGTGCCAAATGGGTATTGCGTGCCATTCAATCCACGTGGAGGTGGGTGTGGTGCTGCTATGCGTTCAGTTCCCATTGGACTGCACTTCTGGAAACCTGATCAACTGGATGACTTGATAGCTGTATCTATTGAGAGTGGAAGAATGACTCATAATCACCCAACTGGTTATCTTGGGTCTCTTGCTACCGCGTTGTTAGTGTCTTATGCTCTACAAGGTCAACCCATCAAACAATGGGGACGATTACTCTATGACACTCTGCCGAAAGCAAAAGAGTATGTTAAAAATGAAGGGCGTAATGTGAAGGAAAATATGGAGGCTTGGTCATATTTTGAGGATCAATGGAAGAACTACTTGACCAGTCGTGGCATCTTTGATCTTGATAGTTGTGAAGTGAAGTTCCCAGATAAGTATGGTATAGAAGAGAGGGATAAATTCTATCGTGAAATCAGTTTTTCTGGTACTGGTGGTGCCAGTGGACATGATGCTCCAATAATTGCTTATGATGCTATCCTAGGAGCACCTGGGGCAGACTCATGGGTAGAACTGTGTAGTCGTTCAATGTTTCATGGTGGAGACAGTGACAGTACTGGTATTATTGCTGGAGCTCTGTATGGTGCCATGCATGGCTTCAAGGGTGTACCTGAGGGAAACTACAAGTCACTGGAGTATCGTGACAGGATGGAAAAACTAGCTAAGAAAATTTACACTAAATAACAACTCTTTGTGTGCATATTTGGCATTGGTCTAGCTAAGTTCTGTGCAATAAAATAATGCCAACATCTATACACAAACTATGTGTTGTTAGTTTCAGTGTGTAGTATCTCATGTAAAGGTGATATAATCTTTTGTTATATTCTGATATAAAAAAGTGGCAACAATTTGTTGTCACAACTGATTACTACAGCCATTGTTATTGTTATTAGAGCTTTATTGGTGACTGTTGACCGCACAGCACATGCCAGGAAAGTTGTTACGTATATGTCTTTTCCCTGTCCTTTGATAAGAGGAAACTGGGCCATGCAATGGCAATGAATGAGTATGGCTACTTGCTTGACGTGTATACTCCCTTGGAAAGTGTCTTGGTGATTAGCTATTAAGCTGATTTTCCAGGTCAGCATACATGAAGCGTCCTCATTTTCAAGTGGCCTGATAACAGATTGGAAAAGAAAAATATTCGCGAGTTGAGCATTGGCAAGGAAATTATTTCGCGGTACATCCTGCATGTAGCAGCTGCGGTGAGGTAGGGTACAAAGTGCAGACCATTGCCAGGCCCCCATTGTGGGTTTTGTACTCGGTTTTGTATAAAGAGCACTGGAGCAGAAATGTCTACTTACATGAACTTGCGGAACTTTGGAAAGAAAGTGACCACCACTTCGGTTGAATGCCAGACGCTGATCAACCATGGCTTATTGCAACTGTTTGGGTTTAACCACGAGGAAGCCATTCGTTGCTTTAAAAAAGCTCTCGACTTTGACAAGAGCTGCGCAATGGCCCACTACTTCATCGCGTACGGAAATGCACCCAACTACAACAATCCCAATGGTTTGGACCTTACTGCTGCTTTTGAAGAATCTCAAAAAGCAATGGAAGAGGCTAAGAACGGCAATGTATCTGAATGGGAAATGGATCTCATTAAAGCTCAGCTACATCGGTTTTGCTCACCTCCTGACTCACAATCATCAGCAGAATTGAGCAGAAATTATGTCAATAAAATGAGACCTGTGTATCTAAAATATGGTAAAGAAGATGCTGATATTGCCTCATTCTTTGCAGAGGCACTGATGGGGCTGGGACCATGGAAGTTATGGACTCCACCACCAGATTATAAGCCAGCAATCCCTGAAACAGAAGAGTTGATAGAAGTGTTAGAAACATCCCTGAGTACTTATCCTAATCACCCAGGACTGTGTCACCTTTGCATCCATACGATGGAGTTGTCATCCACACCAGAAAAGGCACTGCCTGCTGCTGATGCTCTACGTAATGGTGGATATGAGCAAGGTCACCTTCTCCATATGCCAAGCCATATCGACATATGGGTGGGGCATTACAAGGAAGCTCTTGAAGTGAATAAAAGTGCAATCAATGCAGATGAGATATACACAGAAAAAACTGGACAGGATAATGAGTTTTACAAATTATACCGAGTACACAATTTACAGTTTGCGGTATGGGCAGCAATGTTTGATGGACAGTATTCCACAGCTATGAAATATGCGAAAGCACTTGAGAAGCAGATTAGCGTAGAAGCTGCTACTGTAATGATTGGCCCTATTCCATTTGGTGTAATGTTCCTTGAGTCGTATGCATGTGTTCCCTGGCATGTCTTGGTCCGTTTTGGAAAATGGGAGGAGATCCTTAAGTATCCACTGAAAGAGGAAAAAGATGTGTATGTTGCTACCATTTCCACGGCACACTATGCTCGTACAGTTGCTTATGCTGTTACTGGTCGACTGAAGGAAGCAGAAGCAGAACGGAGCAAATTTTATGCTTCCTTAAAGAATGAGACATACAAAATACGCCATATGCACAATAACATTATGCATGATCCTGAGCGTCACTGTGGTGTTCTTGATGTAGCAGAGGCTGTGATGAATGGAGAAGTGGAGTACCAAAAGGGAAATATTGAAGAAGGTTTCAAACATCTTCGTCTAGCTATAGAACGTGACACCAACTTGATGTATGATGAGCCATGGGGATGGATGATGCCTTCACGACATGTTTTTGGTGCTCTGCTTCTTGAACAAGACAGAGCTGCGGAAGCAGAAATTGTATATCAAGAAGATCTGAAGCAGTACAAAAACAACATGTGGTCACTGTTGGGTCTTTGTCAAGCACTGAAGCAACAAAACAAAGCTGAAGAAGCTAAAGTTGCTCAAGATTTATTCCAGAAAGCAAGTGTGCGCACTGATGTAGATGTTCAAGCATCTTGTCTCTGTGCTACAAAGATATGTTGTCATTAAGTTTTATACCATGTTTATCAAAACTCATAGGCATGTATTTAATTGTTATTTTTAAAGAAATGTATTGATTATTGTGTATGGTTGTGCAATACATTCCATCCCACATGGATATAGTCTCACATGGGGAACATGAAACTTTCCTGCAGAAATTTTGAAGCATGAGAACTTAATTGGTGACAAAAATTGAGACACTCTAATAGAGCAATCAGAAATTCTCATGCAATAATTGATCACGGTCAGATAGCAAATAAAATACTCTAATATAACAACCAGTTTAAAAAGAATGATAAATATCACTGCATAATGACAAGCATCTAAACTGGCAAGATAACAGTTAAAGGGTTCCTATGCAATATAACTTGACTAATATTTAAATACACCGTATACATACAATGAACCTAGTTTTTCGTAATTATTCTGTAATTCCTATTTGACTGTGGATATTTTTGCTTACCTGCTGATTTTGGTTCAAATGCTTCTTTTTGCAACTAAAGCTTTAGCCAATGCTAGTTAATTTGTTAACAGGGTATTAAACAACTATAGTGTCAGGGAGCTGTACCCACTATATATACTTTATCAAGCTCCAAGCTGGTCCACACATTTAAATTCCCTCATGTAAGTGTAAACAAATCAGGACCACTATAATAATGTTCCTTCTATTTGTATAATTTTATTGTATTTTAGGAATATAATATATGATACATGTAGGTATAACAATAATTGATGATAAAGTACACTATCTCTTTAAATTGCAAAAGTGCACGTGATGCTCAACTAGAATAATCACAACTAATTAAAGATCGCCCATACAAAAGGAGCATTGCCCTATCTTGATGAAGACAATTGAGAGCAATAGCGACATAGTTTTGATATTTTCTGGCAGTGCAGTTGCATTTGTAAACTCTGCATGCTGGGGGTTGCAACCTCAGGCACCTCGGACTTTAAAAGTAAACCATATGGTGTGCTATAAGAGTCCTCTCTATTTTGAACTCTTGGTATTACTATATTGCTATGGACTTTCACTATGCACGACAATGCAATCCAGTTACCAAATCAACTTCAGGGCATATATCTCCAGACAGAGGATGCTCCACATAAGCTACTAGTTGTGCCCCAGTCATACTGTTTTTTACTGCTGGCCCACTATATTGTTCTGTTAGCATTCCTTCTTCAGTTGTGTCTCTGACCATATTTCTATCCTAACATCACAGCTGTTCACTAGATTTAAGGCAAGGTCGTCTGCTGCATGCATGGAAGTATACTTCCTAAAGAGATTCAGTTTAGAAGATACGAGAGACTATTTCAGTGTACAATTTTATTTGCAAATTAGTTTTATATTAAAAAATTATAATACAAGGGACCAATACTATAACTTTTCTGATTACAGGCTTTAGACACATGGTGATCATGAGCTCTATGCATGATATACTTTTACACTCAATTAACAGTAATTATAGGGTATTTGACTGCTCTATTAGAGTATCTCGATCTTAGAAAATACTATTATATAATATGTATGCTGTAGAAAAATAGTATATGGTTGTGACTATATAAAAACTTATTAACAGTCCTGTGATGGAACAAGTTACCAATTTGAAAGCTGGGGTTTCTGCCAACATGCACTGCCACAATATGATGTTCCAGGTGTCATTTCAATCATTCATGAAAATGATGTCTAATGTGTGCTATGATATTGTATATACACTGAGAGTCAGGGAGACTGCATGGTTAACATGTTCTGTCATGTGCCAAGCACCACAAAGCTTACTATGGCTCCTCCTATATCACCGTACTGATGAGATATTGTGTGTGCTTGCTATATTACCATGCAGCACAACTGTTAACCAATTACCTAAAGAATATATACATATATATGTATAACAATACTTATTTCAGACATGCACCCTGCGTATATATTATAACAAAGTATAGACCTATACGTAATCAAATGATGATAGTCTATAAATTGAAACCCAGCTGCATGGTACTCCATGTTTGGCTTCTAGTGGACTATAACCATCTAGCTGCGTATGTACAACAGGTCATATACATGAATGACATGAGTCATAGCTATTTCTTGGCTGCGCATGAGTGGACCGTAACAGAAAGTCTAACAGTTATAATTGTGTAGCTTCATCAGGGAATCACAAACTTTACAATGAAAATCTCTATATACAGTAGAAATGATCAATGCAGAAATCCCATGCAGTCCAGGTGGTGACTGGATCCCCTACAGTCTAGACAAGGACTACTGCTATACTTGACTTGGAACCTGCCCTGCATTTAACCTCTGTTTAAAGCAGCAAGGCTTCTTGCACATCATGCCGTGATGAAGGCCACTTATTATTTAACCATGCACTATCAGTATAGCAACGTCGTAAGATATGTAGGTTACAAACACTATTTAAAATCATCCACAATGAGTACCCTTTATCTATCCCATCCTACTATTTAGAAATGGAAAGAGCCACTAGACAATATCATCCTAGACGATATCATCTTAGACGTTACATTCTTCCTACTTCATCCACCAACATATTCCAGCATAGTTTTTATTTCAGATCAATTCGTGATTGGAACGCTTTACCACCCAGATTAATTGATCATGATAACATTGACCAATTTACTAATGAAATCCAGCAAATTTATAAGTCCTAACTTCTGTACGCATGTAATCATTGTAACTATATTTGTAATTGCTAAATTTTTCCTGAGCTAATCAGCACTGAGTGCTGCCTGCTCAGTAATAATAAATAAATTAATAAACCTATATATAGTAAGCTGAATGACTAAATCTCCTTATAGTACATGAGATATGATTGTACATATATATCACAAGAGCTTTGAAGTGTATATAGGATGAATTTCGCACACATAGCTACTTTTTCTTATCAAATACATAGCTAGTCATAGCTATCTGCATATTATACACTGAAAGTAAAATTAATATAGCCAGTCACTGCTAGCTGATTTCTAGAATATATTGTAAAATTCGGCACAATTAAATGGTTGGTTTGTAGCTATAGCTACACTTCCCATGCACAAGTTCACTAGGCTGGCTAGTCCCATATGCTGTTTCTTGCTGAGGAAATCCAGTCCTGGGAGTCTCAGTAGGGTTGATATTATGCTCACGTGACGGAGGACGAGAGGGTATATGGTTCACTGCAATTGTCAAACTCTTCATAAGCTGATCGTATCTTATGACATATTCTGGGGGGTGGCTGATCTCAGGAAATGATACAGTAATTGTCAAGTCACATCGTTCAGCGTCGCTATCATAGGAGATTAGAATCGGTGAATTCTTGCATCGGTTATAATCAGTTGGTACCACTAACTCTTGCTTCTGTCCAATGCTGCTTTCTTGCATACTCGGCGATATTGCTCTTCCCGACGGTCTGTGAAAAGGATAAGTTGTGTACTGAATTTATTTGTTGTTAATTATTTACTGCGCCCAGGGGGCGATCAACACCCCCAAAGAAATCACACACACACACACACATAAAATATACAGCAAACAATTAGATAGACAATGAGAAATTAGTTGTATCTATGTTTTCTGATTCTATGACAGACTCGTACTGACTGGCAAGCCGGTGTTCCAATCTTTGATTGTTCTTGTAATGCAGCATCATACGCCGAAACCATGCAAACCCCACGATCATGCAAGGCATGTTGCTACGTTTGTAAGTATCGCCTCATAAATATATAACTTACTTTTTAAATTCTCTGTAGTTAATCTGTTTATACACTCAATGTTACTACGTTGTACACACTTAAGGCGCCTTTTAGCGCGAGTTCTCGCGTGAGCTACCATTCGCGTCAACTTTAACCAATTACATTGAAGCGCTGATAAGACATTTTTGCCTTAAATGGCTACAGACACCCACATCCATTTTACGCGCCTTTTTCGCGCTACTGTAACATGTGTTTCAGCGAAAATCGCTGATGAAGCATTCAGTGCATGCTTTAAATGTATGTAGTTGGCTATGTGGTGAGCACAATATAATTTTCTGAGCAATGAATACATTTTGTCACCACAAGCATTAGACTAGCTAACCACAATGGCACTCCGGCTAATTCCCTACTCAGTCTCATTTCATAATGGTTCAGTGGTCATGCTGACATCTATAATAGCTAGCTAGCTATATAGTTTTAGCTCAGCATTTGAAGTTGACAGAAACATCAGAAAGTCACTAATAATACAAACCCCATCCTCATGTCTTACTACATACAAAATGATTAAAGCCGGAAGCAACTCATATTAAATACTTATGGCCTACCATAGACCAACACTTGACATGGAATGAATGATCACAACAAAGGCTAACAATATTAAAGGCTTTCTTCAGCAAACTCAAAATCATGCCCCAATAACATTTAGGTCAACTATTATCAAAGTATGGTAAAGTCTATCCCTGACTATACGCATTGATCATTTGCCCACTGTGCACCCAGAAAAATCATTCAAGCCCTATAGAGGAGGTCTGCTAGATTTGTATTTAATAGCTACTCAATTTATGATAGTGTATCCAACATGCTCACTAATCTAGGCTGGAGCCCTCTTGCAGACAGACGAAATGAACATAGATTACTAAAGTTATATAAAATAATTCACCCACCTAGTAGACATTGACATTGTCTCATGTAACCACTGTACATGTGGACACTCAAAGAGATTCTTACAATTATTGGCAAAAATTAATGCTGATATTTTCGAAACTTCCACTGTATGCATATAAGAATTTCAAATATTTACAAAAACTCACAATGAATTATAAGTGCATAAAAATAATTCTTTAAGACAATAAAAATTTATTTGCAATGAGAGTCCATGTATGTCTTTAGTGTTTTATTAGGGACCAGGTTGGTGTGAGGGAATGGTAAGTTGGTCATTGGACTAGTGCTCTTGCCTTCACTTAGCCATGACACTATGGCAGAACGTTCATATGTGTAGCCATCTGTAATATATATGTATGAAATATAATATAATAATATAGTGTCATTGAACTGTGTATGATGCATGCATATAGTCAGGCCACATTTATCCTTGTAATCATTTGGCCATATTATAAAGTAACTACCAAGCAGAAATGACGTCAGTCATAATCACTGTATCAACTTTTCTTTCTCTGTAGCTAACTTAAAGCACTAGATGTTGCATGGAAACGTCTTGGCCAAACCCATAGCTACAATGGAAGAAATTTTTACCAAAATTAGCATGACATGAAGGTGACTGATAAAGCAAAAGATACAATAATTTTCAATTGTCATGTTCAAAAGTACTGTTTTTAACCTGATTCCTTCTGGTGCCTCCCCACCATCAACTATCCCAAACTCTTCCATGTGACACAACTTTTATTAAAAATATGGAAATTTTAGAAGAGGGTTATACCAGCTGGCTGTCAAATACAACAAAGCATGTGATGTGTGGTGAAATCTGGCCTTTATTGGTATGGTTGATGTGTATATTATAGGAGAGTTTGACGGGTAATATACCAAGCCTATACCACCACTGTAACAAGATGTTGGGTGCTCCAAGCATGTAATCAGCACATGAGCATCACAATCAGTCTACACACAATTGTTATGCTCAAGTTGATAAATCACTAGCATTAGCACTTACCAGCAGCCACCACTGGATCAGTCATCCTGAGCTGAGTAATGGGACAACAAAACTCTTGTTGACCTGAAATGGAAACTGTACTAGCTACCATACACGGACCTACCAATATGCATTACATTATTGACAATAATAATAGTCAACTCATGTTCCCCTAGTCAAGACAGTCTAATCTAATCTCATAATCCACAAGTAGCAGTTTTAAATAGGGTAGGGATCATAGAAATTTCATTTTGTTATGATTCCTACTTAAATTAAAAAACCCAAAATTTCTTTTTGCTGGTAATAATAACTTTTTTCTAACATAATTTATGACTAGTGAACCCACACACCACATCAAATAAACAAATGATGTGTAGACATACCAGAAACTTAATTGTGTGGCATGCACCTCAACCATCAGGTTCCTGGCTATGTGGCTATTTCGCTTTGTTTTCAACTATGTTCTGCCTGCTACATACAGAGAACAGTATGAGAAGCTTCCCTACAATTATCTGCTCACTTCAATGTAGGACAAACAGTACGAAAATTATTGATGACTCTCAATATAAACTGATAACCAGCACAAGAAGCCACTGACTTGCTACCAATGCCTTTACATTAGTGGAGAAAGACACAAAGGAGGACAAAGGTAAGTTCATTATGTAGCTGCTGTGGTATAGCTGGATAAAGCAACTGGCCTGTACCATTAACAATTAAGTACAGTGACAAGCAGCTGACCTTGGAAACACTTACAATTACTGTTGAAAATGATTATTTGGTCATTTGATTATTCAGTCGGCATGACACTATTCGATTCGTTAACACACTATTCGAATAATCATTAGCACTTATTCAGATGGAAAATCCAGCCTCAAAACTTAAGATTGTGAATGAAGTGATGTATCTATGCAGTAAATATTCTATTTTAGAAAAGATAGAAATAGCTCTTAGGCTTTACCTTGCTCCCTAACAAAAGGTTTCAGTACTTATTCAATAGAAGTATAAGCTTAAAGAATAATCGAATATTCGGTCGTTTTGTTCACAACTATTCAAATAGTAAAAATTACTATTCATTTTAGCACTACTTACAATACAACATGCCCGATCACTGTTTGGTTTAAATTACACTTCAGCCATGTGCTAGGAGGATTAATGTATTTGACATGGCCACTAAGTGAGGTGAAGCCCTGTGTTAAAAAGGAAACTGTATTACTATTGTACTTTCTCAAAAAAAATCACCCAAAACCAGCCTTCCTTTCCTGACTGGCAGTTCTGGTAATTGTAGTACCACACAAACATCTCAATATACACTAACCATATGAAATTTCTTTCAGCCAAGCCAACATGATGCCAAGAATCACTAATACAAGGATTTCCAAACATTACTATCAATACCAGGTACTATGTTGGTTGCATAGTCTAAGATGTCACAATTTGGTGAAATGTGACCTACCCACTTTGCATCATGACAGTTCGGTAGTATTATTTTGTTATGGATAATTAAGCCCAAATGTGTTGACAGAGCAACTCAAAACGTTTACAAAATAGTTCATGTTAATTTATTTCTTTGAATTTTATATTGATGAACTAAATGACAGACTTGATTTCTTCCCAACAATGCATATATATCAAGGACTTACCTTTGTCCTCCT